>NC_090655.1:46513669-46614947 GCF_040937935.1 Hyperolius riggenbachi
CAAAAGGTTCCTACACACACTACTACACTGCTGACAGAAGATAGGTTCCTCACCCGTTCTCTTGACGAAATGCGCAAACTACTGATGCCACTGTGTACCTGCTTAGGTTAGGCTGAACTCTTAACACAGCTTCCCTCATTGTAAGTCCATGGTTTATTACATGGTCCACAAGCGTAGCAGGAATTTCATTAGAAAGATTTTGTTGCCTTCTTTGTCCACGTCTTATGCCTCCTCCGGGTCTTCCTCTCCCTCTTTCTCTCCCTTTTCGTCTGCCTCCACCTCTACCTCCACCTCCACATTGTTCTGTCTGGATGCTTCCTCCCATCCGCACTCTCCCTCTTGCTCTGACACCATCCATTTTTGTTGAAGATAGGCATCTTCTTGTCGCCTTTTTATAGTGTTTGAAAACCTGATTGGTGTGTGCATAATTATGCACTTGTGTGTGTGCACACCAGGTGACTGTGTTTAACCAATTGGCTCATGTGAGTGTTCATATGAGAGCCTTTGCTTTGGTATTGCAAGGAAGTGTCTATATGAATGATTTTTTTTTTTATTCAAATGTACACAAATTGTGTTTTGAAAATCACTGTGTGTAGAGTTTTGCAAAAAGTGTGAAGCTGACAATGTGCTTATAGTTGTGCCTTTTTGAGAATGTATTTTGCTCTTTGAGTGTTAGGATCTGTAAATTGTGGGAAAGTTGTAATTTTAGTGTGTAAGCATTTGAAAAAATCTGTAATTTGTGCTCCCCATATGTCACAATACAAATCTCCTTATTAATGGCACTAAGCGTATAATAAAAGTGCTTGGTTAAATTAAGACTTTTAGAACAGCAGTGTTAATTAGCAGTTCTAATTAGTGACTTTCTTGTCAATCAGGTAAATTGTGGCCATTAGGGTTAATTGCAGCTTTAGGGCTGCTGTAAATAGCAGCTTTTGCAAGTTTGCTGTAAATAACTGCCTTAAAGAGAACCTGTACTGAGTAAAAATATTTAAAATAAACACATGAGGTAACTTCAAATGAACATTACATAGTTACCTTGCCATCAGTTCCTTTCAGAAGCTCACCATTTTCTTCTGACAATTATCCCTTCCAGTTCTGACAATATTTTGTCAGATCTGAAATATATTGGTTGCTGTCAGTAAAATATCAGTTGCTGTCAGTTGTAGCTGAGAGGCAAACGGATGTACCAGGTAATGTCCGTGTTTCCCTATGGCTCAAGTGAGCGTTGTTACAGTTTAACTGTGTGCTGACCAGAAAGCTGTTATGGGTAACGGCCATTTTCAAAATGGAGGACGGAAAAGTCCCTTGATCACAGTGAACAAACAGGACGCGGGACAGGAGAAAGGCACTGAGGAATAGACTACATGGAAGGTAAGTATGACTTGTGTATGCTTATTTTGACTGTAATAAGTTACTTTCCAGATGCTCATGTAAATAGCGGCTTTACAGAAGCTGTAATTAGCAGCTTTAAACGGATTGGGTAAAATGCAGTTTATAACTAGGAAAGGTTAGGGTTAGGAGTAGATGTGTTGAGGTTAGTGTTATTTGTAGACAGGAGTGGGGGGAGGTTAGTGTTATTTGTGGGTGGGGGGGTGGTTAGTGTTATTTGTAGACAGGGCTGGGGGTAGGGTTATTTGTAGACTGGGGAGGGGGGAGGTTAGTCTTATTTGTGGGTGGGGGGGGTGGTTAGTGTTGTTTGTAGACAGGGCTGGGGGTAGTGTTATTTGTAGAGAGGAGTGGGGGGAGGTTAGTGTTATTTGTGGGTGGGGGGGTGGTCAGTGTTATTTGTAGACAGGGCTGGGGGTAGTGTTTGTAGACAGGGGAGGGGGGAGGTTAGTGTTATTTGTAGACAGGGGAGGTCAGTATTATTTGTAGACAGGGGGGAGGGGTAGTGGTATAATAATCAATGATATTCTACAATCAGGGACCAGAGATAGTAGAATTTCTGATGTTCTATAGCATACATTTCCTTGTGCACATTTTACCAGCCGCAATAACTGAGAAATTAGGGTATTGGTTATATACAGTGCCCTTTTTACCGATATTGCAATATTTACAACTTAACACAATCTGATCATTCTAGTTAAAACTATATAACTTCTATTCTTGAATTGCAGGGTGGTGGTAAGAAAGGACCTCAGCCAGCAGAAGATCCGCCGTTACGTTGAGGCCTTCCAAGGCCCAGAAGAAGACAATCATCTGGAAAAAGAAGATAGCCTGAATTCGAACCAATCTGTAAATCGGCCGAATCTTCCCAGGCTAACTGTGACAGAGGCTGATATTCATGAGTCACCAACAACTTCAAATGAACTGCCGAGAATATCTCAAGCACAATGTGTAAGCACACATGAGAATTTAGCCCCAAAGCAAAGTACTTCACATATGACTTATTTGGAATTGCCAGAAATACACATGGAACCATTAAAAGCCAAGTTGGACTCTCCAGTGAAAAAAATCTCATTACTGAAGAATACTACTAGTCGTGGCTGGCAAATCCTTAGATCAGTCCCCATAGATGTTCTACTAGTTCGAACACCTGACCTAGCTGAATGCAATGAAGAGGAGGAAATACATCATGTCTGAATTTTTGGGGGGATTTTTAACTAAATACATTTGAACTTAAAAAGGACAAATAATGTTTGGGGGGACAAAGTTCCTATTAATGAAGGAAGACTAATGATGTCTTCTAGAAAAAAATTAACTCAGTGAGTTGACCAAAGTTTTTAAACTGAATAAAAGTTTTTAACTCGTATTAACTTTCAACCAGTGTTACAGGTTTATATTTCAGTAGAGGCCATAAATGATAAAAACTTGAAGAAGCAGAAGATCAAACCATGATTTATTGCACAAGCAAGGTGTCTTATTGCACGTTGTTGAATTCAATAACCTCTGGAAATGGAAATATAGCATTAGCAGAAAGACTTTGGCCCTTATTAAATTATCTTATTCTCTTGAGTTTTCTACTAAGATATTATTTTACATATTCTCTTTAAAATAATTTTTCAGCATCTTGCAAAAAAAAAAAAAAAAAAAAGTACTAAAAAATAGATTCATATCACAATGTTTTTGATTTTTTTTTTCTTGCTTCCTGGTGGTTTACAAGACATTTTATTAACAAAGTGTCAAAATATCGCCTTGGAGAAAATTCAGGAGAAAATGTTGTTAATAGAGGCCTTTGTGTTGCCATGGGTGTAAAATGCTAATTATGATGTCCTTGAACCCTACTTTTTGTATCCGTCCCTCCTTTGCAAAGGAGTTATGGGACACTTGCACAACATTTTCAGTAAATTGATGGATTTTAAGTACCTCATATCATTAACTGTGAAAAAATGTTTCATGAATGCACTGCTCAATAGATATTTATGAAAAATGTGCTTCATGTTTCATTATTGGAGAGCAGAATTATATGTTTATATACTGTTACACATGAACCCTTCCAGCATCCACAAGAGCTATGGTCATCATTGTCATCCTCAAACAGTACGTATTTCCTTCCTGAATCATCAAAGTCCCAAACTCTTCTTACTCGGGAAGGGTGCCATCAAAGCTCCAAAACTGGGGGGCGTGGCCAGCAATGGAAGCGTGAGGACGCACTTCTCCTCAGCTCCAGAGAACCCGCGGTAGAATCCTGGCAAACCGCAGCAGGAGACGCCGTCACCGACCTTCCCGAACAGCTGCACGGAAGGGGGAACGGACACAGGACCCGGAGATGACCAAATATGGGCCACCGGTCGTCTATGACGCAGCGGAGAGGCTGGCGAGATTCGCGCGGACGGAGCCGCAAGATGGCGCCGGGGACAATGCGGCCTGCAGCTCATCCGCCTTACAGGCCTCCCCCCCTGCCTCGCCGGCTGCAATAGAAGCACCAGCAGAGGAGAATGTCGCACCCCAGCCTCCGGAACAGGTACCACAACCCCTACCCTCCAGAGACGGGAGGAGGGGAGCGGGGGATGTTGGAGAGAGGGAGTGGGAACAGGCCCAAAATGGCGCAGATGAAGGTGGGGGAGAGACACCAGAGCCCACAAGAGCAGAACTGCTGGAGGCTATACGTGGCTTACAAATGTCACTGACCTCCAGATTAGATTCAATCCACGCAGAAATGTCCTTCCTAAAAAATGATTTTAACAAACTAAAGGACAGAACAAAGGAAGCAGAGCACAGAGTGGGGCAGCTAGAAGATATAGTCAATCCTATGCAGCGTACACAGGCTACCCTAGAACAGACATCAGAATCGCAGACATTAAAGATAGATGACCTGGAGAACCGCTCCAGAAGATCTAACCTTAGATTCATTGGTTTCCCTGAGAGAGTGGAAGGCAGAGACCCAGAAACTTTCCTAGAGGAATGGCTAAAGGATAGTTTGCCTGATCTGAAACCCTCACATGTCTTTGCAGTGGAAAGGGCACACCGGGTTCCTGGGGGCCCACCCAAACCAGGGGTTAATGCACGTCCCCTTATTGCAAAGCTGCTTAACTACAGAGATAAGATTGAAATACTTCGCGCAGCACGTACTGCCCCCAACTTGGCTTTTAATGGGGTGAAGATCTCAATCTACCAAGATTTCTCAACCGAGATACAAAAGCAAAGATCTACCTTTTTCACTGTTAAAAACTCTCTCAGAGACTTGCAGATCCCATATAGCATGCTATTCCCAGCTAAATTGCGCGTTCAGTATGATTCCAAAACGCATTTTTTCACCTCTCCAAGCGAAGCTACAAAATGGATGGAGGAACATGGGATGAAAATTTCTACTGTAAAACCCCGTCCTTCTAGGAAATAACTTTATCCACTATGTGTTAAGAAGATTATATTTGGTGTAGCATCGTCGTTGCACAAGTACACGCAGCACCATTGAAACTGGTTCTTTTCTCGGCTGGAATAACTTTTATGCTGCCGTGATATTCAGTTTAGCGTTGGCTATCCATAGTGTGCTCCTGATATACACGCTACTGACTGGTAGCATGCTACAAGACACTATCAACACACGGAAGCACTAAACTGATTAATACATCTCAGCTTCAGTTAGAGGAGCTGATATTTAGGCTATATTTTATATTGATTTTCTGTTGTCCTGTTAAAAAACAATTATTTCAGGTCTTCTTTGTCACTATATGAGACGTTATATACTAGAATTGTGAATTAATTCTTTATTCATCAGCTGGACAATACTAAGTTAGATGATTTCTAGTTTAATACTTATTATTCTCTCTATTCTATGTTTAAAAGTATACTGCCATAATAATATATGCAACTGAGTAATACTTGAATTGCCCAGAAGAGGGCAACAGAATACTATAAATTTCTGAGCTAATAGTTTGCATCTTAGGAGTTATATTGTTGGTGCCTTGCAAACCTATCTTTATTAAGTTATGTAATTATATTTCATATATAAGTCATCTAGATACTGAAGTAATCCCAACCTGAAAACGCTCATATATGTTGATCCCTGCTCTAATCTATAATTACTGACTCAACCTACTCCCCTCCCCCTCCTAACACCTACCCCCCATCCCTTTCCTGCTCCCCTTACCCCCCCCCCCCTCCGCCTCACCCCCTACCCCTAACCCCCTTCTCTCCCTCTCCCCTACCATTCCAAACTCCTAATAACAGCTCAAAGAGTCAGTTATATGCATATATGGATTTATAACAGGGCAGGATCCAGAATTCTAAGAAACAGTCCAGGACACAAGACCCACTACCGAAAAGGTGCAGATGGATAGTTTTATTACCCAATGCCTATACCTCTATGGGCTAACGATGATGTTACCTGATATTCCCCCTCACCCCCCCCCCCCAAAACGCTCTTGTATGCGATAGTATCCGTTCATACAATACCACTGAAAACGCGGGTTCTAGGTAGCTGGCCTCAAGTTAGTACCCCAACCAGAGTTAATGGGAACTGTTAGGGATAAAAGCTCCCGAAGGTTTTTTAGTCGGAGAGCAGGGTGGGTTAAAGGGTGTTATTTCTGTTCTGTTTTTATGTGTTGTTTTCTGGTGTTCTCCTGCATAATGTTTATCTACATAGAATTGATAGAGGAATATTATCTTGCTATGTCCGCATTCCTAGCCAATAATGTACCCAATTATGTTAACCTCAATACACCACTATGCAGTTTAAGGTAATTACCTGGAATGTGAGGGGGCTAAACAATAATATTAAGCGGAAGCTGGTGTTTGAGTATCTTAGGCAACAATCACCACATGTGATATGCCTACAGGAAACCCATCTGATGGGATCTAGGGCTCTTCTGCTCAAAAAACCATGGATATCTAAATATTATCTGGCCCACTTCTCCTCATTCTCCAGGGGCACAGCGGTGCTCATTAGTAAATCTTTTCCAGGCCAAATCTTGACGGCGTATACTGATCCTAAAGGTAACTATGTGATTATAAAATGCAATTTGGAGGGTCATGTCTTTACAGTGGCATCTATTTATATTCCACCCCCATTTAAAACGCAAATTTTGGAAGAGATGACTTCAAAACTTCACAATATAATGGAAGGCCCTCTAATGGTAGTAGGAGACTTTAATGCTATTATCGATCCGGATCTTGATAGATTAAACAAAAGTCACCGCACCTTCGCATCCTTTTGTGAGTGGATTAAAACTTATCAGTTATATGACGCATGGAGGTGGAAGTTTCCCTTTAAAAGAGAATATTCATGCTACTCTGACAGTTATAAGACGATGTCACGTATAGATATGATTCTTACCTCCAAAGATTTACTTCCGTATATTATTGATATACAATATCTGTCACATGGTATCTCGGATCACTCCCCTCTGGTGTGTACAATTAACACCCCGGGGTCAAGTTGTGCAGGGCTCTGGAGAATGGGGCAGGTGTGGTTGGAGGATGAAACTATCCTGGCCGAATGCCAAAAGAATATGTCGTACTACTGGCGGGAGAATGAGGGTACAGCGGGTGTGGGCATCTGCTGGGACGCGGGGAAGGCTGTACTACGTGCAGCATTTAGATCAGCCATGTCTATAATTAGGAACAATAATAAAGCCCATCAAGAATATATTAGGAAAGAATCAGAGGAATGCAAAAAGCAGTTAATCCTGGACCCTTGCCCAAATAGATACACACATTGGGAAATGGCTAGGAGAAAGTTAGAATTAGAACTGCTTAACAGTATAAAGCGTAAAGATATAATTCACAAACAAGGCCAATTTGAACATGGCAATAAATGCGGTAAATTACTAGCGTATTTCCTTAAAGCCCAAGTTGACACTACGCCCATAGCGGCTATAAAACATCCAGATGGGACAAGGCTGGAGACGTCTGTGGACATGGCAGAGGCCTTTAGGAATTTTTACTGTCAGGTTTACTCCTCCCGCACACACACTGGGGGCGGAGAGGTTGCCACATTCCTTGACCAGCTCTCCCTCCCTATACTAACTGAGGAAGAAGCTGAGCTATTGGAGTTGCCCATTGGTCCGGAGGAACTGGGGGAAGCTCTATCCTGCCTTAATAAAGGTAAGGCACCTGGGCCTGATGGCATTCCAGTAGAATGGTACTCTAAAAACAAGGAAGATATCTTACCAAGATTATCCTCCCTACTTACTGATATATTTGAACTCGGAGAATTGCCAGAATCAATGAGAGATGCTTTAATCACCCTGATCCTGAAGCCAGGCAAAGACCCACTGGCCTGTGATTCATACAGACCAATCTCTTTGATTAACACAGACACAAAAATCTTGTCTAAAGTATTAGCAATCCGACTGGAAAAAGTCATGCATAAACTGGTTCATCCGGATCAATGTGGATTTATAGGAGGGAGGTCAACAAGAATGAACATACGTAGGCTCCTGTCCAATATCCAGTTCCCTCATCGTAACTCAAATGCCAGGGTGATCCTCTCCCTCGATGCCAATAAGGCATTTGACTCCATTGAATGGCCTTATTTAATGCAGGTTCTTAGGGGGTTTGGATTCGGTCCTCGCTTCTGCAAATGGATTCAAATTTTGTATACTAAACCAACTGCGAGGGTCAGGGTCAACCAGGTTATATCCCAAACCTTCCAAATTGGCCGAGGCACCAGGCAGGGGTGCCCACTATCCCCTCTGCTATTTGCTCTAGCAATAGAGCCTCTGGCACAGGCGGTACGCAGAGCCCCTGACATTAGAGGACTCACAATCAACCACACTGTGGAGAAAATATCTTTATATGCAGATGATATGCTCATATACCTGGCTGACCCTGGTCCCTCTTTGACAGCAGTCCTAGAATTATACAATATATTTGGGCAAATGTCGGGACTCACTATCAACTGGTCAAAATCAGTCCTCTTTCCTTTGGACACGTTTGACCTTAATATAATCTCACCAAGTTCCAAGCTGTTGATAGTGGACAGTTTTAAATACCTGGGAGTATGGATACATAGAGATATAAACTCATTTAAAGAATACAATCTGCAACCGGTTCTGGTATCTATTGAGTCTCAGCTGAAGCGATGGTCGAATCTACCATTAAATCTATACGGTAGAATATGCTCAATTAAAATGATCATTGCCCCGAGGCTACTCTACATTCTACAGATGTCTCCTTGCTGGATTCCGCAAAGTATTTTTAAAAAAATAGACTCCCTTATTTCTAGTTTCCTATGGGCGGGAAGCAATGCAAAAATTTCGCTGCGAACTCTTCGCCTGCCAATATCGGAGGGGGGGCTGGCACTTCCTGATTTTCAGGCCTATTACCTGGCGTCCCAGCTGGTGCCCATACAGAGCTGGTTAGGTTCAGTGAGAACTAACTCGGACATGAATACAGAGGCGGACATCGCCACTTCATACGAGGCTCTCTGCTCCGCCATTTATAGAAGTAAACTCCCAACAGGGAATGAAGGCACCTCACTGATTAGACACACTATTAAGATATACAAAAAAGTTCAACGAATATGTGATCCCTCACCTAGTACTATATCCCCCAGTTTTCCCCTATGGCATAATGACCAACTCCCGGAACTCAAAAACATACCTGATATACATTTTTGGTGCAAAGCGGGCATTAAATACGTTAACCAATTATATAATGAGGGTTCCTTTAAGGACTTCGCCAATCTGAAACAGGAGTTTCAGCTTCCACGACACTCACTGTTTCGATACTTTCAGATTAGGCACGCACTCAAAACCCTTGGCTTGGTCTACATGGAGTGGTACTAGCCCCTACACCATCAGAATCTTTACTTCTGCAGAAGGATACTGACAAACTAATATCAAAGTACTATGAATTCATATTACTTGCAAAACTAAGAAATAATGCAAATAGTTATAAGGTCAAGTGGATGGTGGGGGGAGAGGGTATTGCTGACTCAGAGTGGGTTGAATTCCATGACACGTACTATAAAACTGTCATAGCCTCAAAAGACAAGGTGATTCAGCTTAAGTGGCTGCATCAGGCCTACTTGTCACCAACCCGACTGGCAAAGATGGGAAAGGGAGCCACAGACGCATGCTTCAAGTGTGGTGCAAGTGGGGCTAATTTCTTACACTGTGTGTGGTACTGTCCCCAGGTACAGGATTTTTGGAAATCAGTCATTCATTTCATGTCCAATAAGCTCAAACTACCACTCGCCATGTCTTTTCAAGCATGTATGTTGGGAATCCTGGGGGATGTGGGGTGTGGGACACATAAGAGAACATTGATACGTATACTATTATTTTATGCCAGAAAGACCCTCACTTCTAAATGGAAACAAAATAAACTACCATTCATACAACAGTGGATAGAGACAGTAAATAGTACCCTGCCGCTATATAAGCTTACTTATCAGTCTAGACCTGTGATGATACAGGATCTTCACTAAGATAAAGAAATCACTATATTGGGCACAATGTTAAGCTATATTTAAAAGAGTCGTATGAGGTTCGGAATGGGGCAATGTATTACCACTGTAATATTATTACTCTCTGTATGATAATTTGTCATATCTCTGGATACAACCTATGTAATTGAAGAAATTATGTCATGAAAACTGTGGGAGAATACCGGATTGTACTTGTATTGTTCTGTTTTTTATGATGTTAATGTTTGTTAACCTATAAAAATCAAAAATCAATAAAAAAAATTCTCTTAAAAAAAAAAAAAAAGCTCCAAAACTATTCTCTCCCACCATTGATTTTATCAGATCCCAGACCAAACGTTCTCATCACTGGCATCACCAGAAACTTCAAATCCAATCTAATTATCATTGGCATAACTAGAGACCCAGACTCCTTGCTGCTGGCATCATCATCATCAGCAGGCATGCTCAGATGTACCAAAATTCGGTTCGGTTACATTCGAATTCGGGTCCGCATGACATTCGAATTCGCCTTCGACCACGAAATTCGGTTCGAGTTCATATTCGGTTCGACGTTACGCCTAAAAATTCGTTACAAATTCGTATTTGTGAATTCGGGGTTTTTTGTGTGTTTTTTTTAAAGTGAATTCACATTGAAATAGGTGTACTTAAAAAAACAAAACTGAAAACGTGACGTGTGGCACTGGCAGCAGGCAATGCATTGTGTAGACCCTGGCGGTGGGACCACTGACAGCAGCAGGATAAATACAACAACAGCAGCAGCAGTAGGAGGAGGTGGAGTGACGTGTGGCACTGACAGCAGGCAATGCATAGTGTGGACCCTGGCGGTGGGACCACTGACAGCAGCAGGATAAATACAACAGCAGCAGTAGGAGGAGGAGTGACGTGTGGCACTGACAGCAGGCAATGCATAGTGTGGACTCTGGCGGTGGGACCTCTGACAGCAGTAGGATAAATACAACAGCAGCAGCAGGAGGATGTGGAGTGACGTGTGGCACTGGCATCAGGCAATGCATAGTGTGGACCCTGGTGGTGGGACCACTGACAGCAGCAGGATAAATACAACAGCAGCAGTAGGAGGAGGAGTGACGTGTGGCACTGACAGCAGGCAATGCATAGTGTGGACTCTGGCGGTGGGACCACTGACAGCAGCAGGATAAATACAACAGCAGCAGGAAAAGGTGGAGTGACGTGTGGCACTGACAGCAGGCAATGCATAGTGTGGACTCTGGCGGTGGGACCACTGACAGCAGCAGGATAAATACAACAGCAGCAGGAGGAGGTGGAGTGACGTGTGGCACTGACAGCAGGCAATGCATAGTGTGGACCCTGGTGGTGGGACCACTGACAGCAGCAGGATAAATACAACAGCTGGCCAGCAGGAGGAGGAGTGACGTGTGGCACTGACAGCAGGCAATGCATAGTGTGGACCCTGGCGGTGGGACCTCTGACAGCAGTAGGATAAATACAACAGCAGCAGCAGGAGGAGGTGGAGTGACGTGTGGCACTGGCAGCAGGCAATGCATAGTGTGGACCCTGGCGGTGGGACCTCTGACAGCAGTAGGATAAATACAACAGCAGCAGCAGGAGGAGGTGGAGTGACGTGTGGCACTGGCAGCAGGCAATGCATAGTGTGGACCCTGGTGGTGGGACCACTGACAGCAGTAGGATAAATACAACAACAGCAGCAGCAGGAGGAGGTGGAGTGACGTGTGGCACTGGCAGCAGGCAATGCGTAGTGTGGACTCTGGCGGTGGGACCACTGACAGCAGCAGGATAAATACAACAGCAGCAGGAGGAGGTGGAGTGACGTGTGGCACTGACAGCAGGCAATGCATAGTGTGGACTCTGGCGGTGGGACCACTGACAGCAGCAGGATAAATACAACAGCAGCAGTAGGAGGAGGAGTGACGTGTGGCACTGGCAGCAGGCAATGCATTGTGTGGGCGGTGGGACCACTGACAGCAGCAGGCTGAAAATGAGCGCAGTGTAATATGTTGCCGCTTTAGAAATACAATAAATACATAAATAAATTGATAAGTAAATCAATGCAGCAGGCCAGCAGGAGGAGGAGGAGTCCGGTAGAAATACAATAAATACATAAATAAATTCATAGGTAAATCAATGCAGCAGGCCTGCAGCAGCAGCAGGAGTCCGGTAGAAATACAATAAATTAATAAATACATAAATAAATTCATAGGTAAATCAATGCAGCAGGCCTGCAGCAGCAGCAGGAGTCCGGTAGAAATACAATAAATAAATAAATACATAAATAAATTCATAGGTAAATCAATGCAGCAGGCCAGCAGCAGCAGCAGAAGTCCGGTAGAAATACAATAAATAAATACATAAATAAATTCATAGGTAAATCAATGCAGCAGGCCAGCAGGAGGAGGAGGAGTCTTCACGTATGGCAGGCAGCAGGCAATGTATTGTAATTCCAAGGCAGGCACCTCATGTCCTCCTTTTGCCGACAACAGGTGCCAGGAACGTGCCTTCTATCCAGGTCTGGTTAATCTTCAAAAATGTCAGTCTGTCCACGCCCTCTGTGGACAGACAAGAGCGCTTCTCGGTGACCACGCCACCGACCGCACTGAAGCACCTCTCAGACAGCACGCTGGAAGGAGGGCAAGACAATACCTCCAGGGCGTACTGCGCAAGCTCCCTCCAGATGTGCAAGCGCTCCACCCAGTATTCCATGGGGTCCACAGGCTCTTCGCTGCTGGTGTCAAGCCCACTGAAGGACCCCATGTAGTCGGCCACCATCCGGATCATGCGCTGGCTGTGACTCTCACCGAAGGTGGCTGCTGCCCACACCTCCTCTCTCGGCTGCTGTACCTTCATGTAGAACGCCTGCGTCAATGACAGAAGGTCTCCTGGGCGCCTGATGCTGCTGCTGGCCGCAGGCACCTGCTGCTGTGCTGCTGGCTGCTGGACAGGGACAGAGGGAGTGGAAGGCGGGGGGAAGGCTTCCTCCAGTTGCCGAACAAGGATCTCCTGCAACTCCCTTGCTCGCTGCTCACGGTCTCTGGCAGGCAGAAACTGATCCCACCTCCCCTCAGCCGTGGGTCCAGGATCATGCTGATGCAGGCGTCCTCCCTCGCTTGCATCCGCTTGACCCTGGGGTCTGTACGCAGGCAGCGCAGCATGTGTGCTGCCATGGGGAACTGGGTGGACCGTCTAACAGAGACATCAGGGTCAGCGTCCTCCTCCTCTTGCCCCTGAGACTCTTCCTCCTCTCTCCACCCTCGCACCACTGCTGCTGCGCTCCAATGTTCCCCCCAGCAGCAACGTCCAGCACCTCCAACTCCTCCTCCTCCTCCTCCAGGGACTCAAATACCCTCCAGAGCAGTGGACTGCACAGGCAGCTGCTGTTCCAGCTGCTTCAGGGCCTCCTCTCCCAAATCCACCAAATCGCCAAGTGCCCTGTCCAGCAGACAAACAAAGGGCACCCACTGGCAGAGGGATGCCCGTTGTTCACTCACCAGGTTGGTTCCCTGCAGGAAGGAAGCCAACAACAAGCAGACCTGCTGCATCTGCCCCCATTGCGCGTTGGTGAGGAGCTGGAGTGTGGTGCTGCTTCTGCTGCCGGTGCCGGCGACAGTGGCATCGTAGATGTACCGGTTGACAGCCCTCCTCTGCTCAACTAGCCGCTCCAACATCGCCAGGGTGGAGTTCACGCGAGTTGGCACATCTATGATAAGGCGGTGTCTTGGCAGGCCCTCCTGCTGCTGGATGTCTGCCAGTTTTGCTGCGGCATCTGCTGAGCGGCGGAAAGTGCGCACAATTTTCCGCGCCGCTTCTAACAACTCCTCCATCCCCAGGTAGGTGCGCATGAACGTTTGCACCACCAGGTTCAGGATGTGGGCCAAGCAAGGGACGTGGAGCAAGTCTCCACTGCTGATGGCAGACAGCAGGTTGGCAGCATTGTCGGACACCACCAATCCCACAGTGAGGCCTCTGGGGGTCAGCCACGTCCTCTCCTGCTCCCTGAGGTACCGGAGCACGTTACTTGCCATCAAGGAGTGTTTCCCCAGGCTTTTCATCTCCAGCAGCGCTTGGCAGTGGCGGGCCTTCACGCTGCTGGAGAGACGGGATCGCTTGGCGGTGGGAGCTGCTGCTTCTCCCCTGACCCCGCGCGGTGGCACCATGTAGTGGGCGACTGGTGCTGCTGTGCCCGAGGATGGACCTGCTGCTTCCTCGCTCGGGCTTTCCACCAGGCTGACCCAGTGGGCCGTAAAGGACAGATAGCGCTCTGTCCCAAACCGGCTGCTCCAGGAATCCATGGTTATGTGGATCCGCGCACTGACAGCGTGATCCAGCGCACGGCCCACATTCTCCATGGCAGAGCGGTGCAGTGCTGGGATCGCCCTGCGGGAAAAATAGTGGCGGCTGGGGACTTGCCACTCCGGGATCCCAACCTGCAGCAGCGCTCTGATGTCACTCCCCTCCTGCACAAAGGAATATGGCAGGAGCTGGGAGCACATGGCCCGGGCAAGCAACCCGTTCAGCAACCGGATGCGCCTGTGGGCGGGAGGCAGCACCTTGGTCACACCGGGGAATGCTTCGCTGAGCAGGGTCTGGCGGCGTTTGCCTGCACGGGAGGATGAGGAGGCCACTGTGGAGGGAGCTGATGAGGCCACTGAGGACTGGCTGCCTGGGGGGGGGGGGGAGTGAGTTGCTGCTGTGCTCCTGCTGCTGCTGAATGGGCAGGAGGGGCTGTTGCTGGATGGGCAGGAGGGGCTGTTGCTGGATGGGCAGGAGGGTCGGCTGCTGCTGCTGCTGAAATCTGTGCAGTGGCTGTCTGGCTCTGACCACTGCCTGCACCACTTTGCATAAGCTTCTCCAACTCCATTAAAGTCCTCAAAATGTCTGCTCTGTAAGTGGGTCTGCAGGCACGAGGTACTCAATTTGTGGATATCGCGACCTCTGCTGAGACTGAGATTGCAACTGTTGCAAATTGCACGGGTCGGGTCCACTGGGCACTTGGTGAAGTACCGCCAGACTGGGGACTTCAACCTGCTCTTTGCGCTTGAGGGCTGGGGTTTTTGGGTGCCCTTGGAGGATTGTGCCTTTTTGGTTGTAGTTAGAGGTTTGCTGCGAGTGGTGGTAGCGACTGAAGCAGTAGGCTGTGGCTCCTGCCTTCCACGCCCTGTGCTGGCCGCCTTGCTGCTGCCGCGCCTCTGCACCAGAGACGCCTCCTCCTCCGATGATGAGCTGCCTTCAACCAACTGTGCTGGTGATACTGGTGGCACATAGGAAGGATCTATCAAGTCATCATCATCAACCCCAAACAAATCCTGTGAGCTCAACTCAACCGACTCCTCTACCCCAACATCCCCTGCATCACGCCCCTCCTCCTCAGCACCAACAACAAACTTCTGCACCTGTAACTCCTCCTCCTCCTTGCATGGCCCCATCATCTCCAACTCATACTTCTCCAAAACATCCCTGTACATGGTCACAGTCTCAGGGGAGAAGAGCGTGCTCATTGAGGGCAGGCTGGTCCATGGGGTCACCGTGAACATGGCCTCAAGCGCTGGTGGAGGCCTGCTGCGGACAGGAGTGCTGGTGGCACTAGTCTCGCTGCTGCTGGAGGCCTGGCTGGAAAAGGTGGCTTCCTGCCCCGCCATCATTTCCACCACAGCCTGCACCTGACTCTCCCCAATGGGCCGTGGGCGACGACCTGTCTCAAAGATGGGCGCAACACGCTGCTGTTGCGCCTCTGCTCCCTCCTCCCTGTGGTCAGAGGCTGGCGGCGCACCAGTCCCAGACCTGCTGCTGCTGGCAGTGGCTCCGGCAATGGCGCTTCCTCTCCTGGTGGTGCCTCGCCCTCTACCTCTGCCAGTCATAGTGCACTATACAAATACAGTAAAAAAAAAAAAATAAGTAGAAGAGGGCGGGAAAGGGTGTAAACTTTAATAAAGTCTGTGTTGGTGGTGACTTGGTGGTGACTAGTAGTACAGTAGTAGACACTAGTAGTATGCACGCACGCAGGTAACTAAGAAACACCTAGCGTACTACGCTACAAGTATGTCGTGCGGCAGACAATCAGTGACAATTACAAACGGTCACACGCGGTCAGACGCAATCAATCAATAGGCTCGGGCAGGTGAGGTGACAGACAGTCACAGGTCACTCACAACGGATGCTGGTGTGGTGGCCTGTATGTGTTGTAACTCTTATTTATTACACACACTATGGATGATAATAAAATCACACAGTAAAATTGAAAAAAAAATTAGTGAACGGGTACTAGACTAGTAGACTAGTAGTATAGTAGTAGACAGTAGACACTAGTAGTATGCACGCAGGTAACTAAGAAACACCTAGCGTAATAGGTTACAAGTAAGTCGTGCGGCAGACAATCGGTGACAATTAAAAACGGTCACACGCGGTCAGACGCAATCAATCAATAGGCTCGGGCAGGTGAGGTGACAGACAGTCACAGGTCAGGTCACTCACAATGGATGCTGGTGGTGACCTGTCACTCACAGTCAGTAACTAACTAACACAGTACTGAAACTAATAAAGTAACAGACTACAGCATTAATAATTAACTAAACTAGTACTACTAGTACACAACTAACTAGAATCCCTAACCTACCTAAGCTAGTAGTAGGCTAAGGCTACCTAGGCTAGCAGGCCTAGCCTGCTCACAGACTAACACTAGCCTAGCACAGTATACACTATACACTAGCTGACTAAAAACAATCAAAATACTAGCTAACTATATAAGACAACAATAAATGTGTTTAGGAGGTGTTTAGGAAGCAAAACGCTAGGTTTAGCAGTGAAAAGCACTTGCTCAGACACAGCACAGCACTGGAGAATCTCTCAGTACCAGCAGCAGTCACACAAGTGCGTGGCTCCGCAACATGGCCGCCGCCTTATATAGAGGAGGGGAGGGCCAGGCTCCCCTCCTCTGATTGGTTGCTAGGGTTGCCAGCTCCTTGGCAGGAGGACTTCTGATTGGCACAATCACGTCATCCCCAAATCCCGAAGCCGAAACCGAACCCACAGCTCCATCCGGCCGAATTCCAGCACGCGCATTCGGCATGCTTCATATTCGGGTTCGGCTCGGAATCGCAGCATTCGGGTTCGGGTTCGCATGCGGCAAACCTAAAAAACACCCGAATTTTTCGGGGAAACTTCGCATTCGGGGTCCTGCTGAGCAACCCTGATCATCACGTCCAAACTCCCAATTACTCAATACTGATATAATTGAATCCCCAAAATATATATTCTTGCTACTAAAACCAAGCTCCAAACATATTCTTAACTTGCATCGCAAAACATCAAACCCTACCTACTCACCACTGGCATTATGAAAGGCCTAAGCCGTCTTGAATCCTGGGAGGTGTATAATAGACTGGAACACCATTGATAAAAATGAAGGTGTAAGAAGCTTCTTTAGCATATATCAGGAAAGAAAATAATGTTGGATCAGTATTGGATCAGCATATTTGGTTGAAGCCCTTGGAACAGGAAGGTTTTTAAAATCTTCATCTTATTCCTAGCAGTATAGTGGACAGACATACATTGATGGTTACTGATGCAAAGGTCTAACAACCCTTAATCTTCTTTAAAAACATTATAAAGGATTACTTTCCACATAATGCATTAATTATGTATTTAAAGAACATTTACAGAATATATACCACTTATAGGTTGAGACGTTACCATAAATAACCCTGATTGGTTTGACTTATCTGACACATTGGTTAAAGAGAACCCGAGGTGGATTTGAAGAATATTATCTGCATACAGAGGCTGGATCTGTCTATACAGCCCAGCCTCTGTTGCTATCCCAAACCCCCCTAAGGTCCCCCTGCACTCTGCAATCCCTGATAAATCACAGCCACGCTGCTGACAAACAGCTTGTCAGACCTGGCTGTGTTTATCTCTATAGTGTCAGTCTGCTGCTCTCCCCGCCTCCTGCAGAACTCCGGTCCCCGCCTGCATCCCTTCCCTCCCTGCTGATTGAAGGGAAGGGACGGGGGCAGGGACCGGAGCTATGCAGGAGGCGGGGGAGCAGCTGAGACTGACACTACAGATGTAAACACAGCCTCACAGCATGGCTTTGATTTATGAGGGATTGCAGAGTGCAGGGGGACCTTAGGGGGGTTTGGGGTAGCAACAGAGGCTGGGCTGTATAGGCAGATCCAGCCTCTGTATGCAGATAACATTCTTTAAACACACCTCGGGTTCTCTTTAATATTATGGTTGTGTTTTGCTTCTCAGTATCACAAGACACCTTGAAACTGTGAATTCATCCAGTTTTTGCTGCCTGCGCGGAGGGACAAATTGAAATATATAAACCCTGCTGACTGAGCAGGAACAAACCTCCCTAACCAGGAATAGCTAGATCTTAACTACTTGAGGACCACAGGAGTCTGGAAATACATAAAGGGGTAAAGAGGCAGCCAGAAGTAGATAAAAATAGGTTAAAAACACATCAAATAGAGATGGCTTAGTTCAATAATGACAAGTTCATACAAATGCGAATTTTAATAAGCACAGACGGCGCGTTTAGTGGGTCTACACAACCTTCGCCCACTTATACCCAAAGCTTTATCAAACCCAGGTACAGAAGGCCTCAGAGGTGCTTCTGGTCACCTCTTTACTCCTTTGTGCTTTTCATCCTGCTTGTTGGAGGGGTGTACATTGGTACCTAATGGCTTTGCCACTGATAGGGCTTTTGTTATTTTTCCAAGAGTGCAACCCCTTCCAGTTCAAGATGAATACCAGAGAAGAGTCTGGTTTTATAGATCTCCACCTGCCTTCAGTTGCTGGTTGCCCCTTTTGCAACCTTACTTTGTGAGTACGCTAAATTTATTCTGATATTCACTAATTTTCCATGATACACTGCACTATTGGGGCTCTCGTTTTCTCTGTGCTCTAGTTGTTTAGGGTATTTGGTCACCCCCATTTGCAGTTTTGGATTACATGCCTTCTTCTTGAAATTGGCTCCTTCAGCAGAGCATTGCAAAAATATAACTGACTAGTCATTTAGGCCAGCCGGAGGTGCATGCCCACATCGCCCCCATGCGTGACAATAGCCACGGATCGGGGCCTGCGCACTCGGGGCCTGACACAGACACAGCCCATGGATGCAGATTTCTAAGTTTTTATTAGGTAGGATTCTTACACTAGTCCTACAGTATTTAGTTCTCTTTTCAAGATAAACCATTGTCAACTTTCTATATACCTCAAAGTCAGCCAGCTTTTTACACCCATAACAAGTGTGTCCACTTAATTTATGGAGCGTGGTTTAGTTGGACCCCTCGCAGGTCTGGGCCCCACTGTGAGTTCTTCCCCTAGTAGTTACATCTCTAGTCAATGAAAGTCGGATGACAAACCATATCATAGGTGCTAACAGTCAGTCAGTATGACTGTTGTTACATAACCCACGTTTAGTCATGGCATACTACATTGGGGCTTCCTTTTCTGTATCTTTTGTATAGTGTTACCTATCGTGTACCCCCAACAGAGTACCTGCAAAAAAAGCACAGGGAAATTTGGGCACGGAGTGAAGCTGAATAGCAGCGTTCCCTGAACGTACTGTTCCCCTGCCTAATTTTTTATTTTTTTTTATCTATTTCCCCTACTGCTCAAATAGAGCAAAGTACTCTTCTTTTTCAGGTTATGTACAAATCTGAAATCTACTGTTGCACCATTGTATCGTAAATCCTTCCAGACAAAATGCTCAAAAACATCAATACAACCATGAGTAATAAAGATATCCATTTTATTTCTTAGTTTAAGTTAATTAATATTTACAGTGACATTTAAACAGTAATTCTGTCCTAAGTTTCATGCCACAGTTGTCACGTAAAGGACACCTAAAGTGAAAGGCTGTCCTGCTGATCCTCTACCTAATGCTTTTAGCCATAGACCCTGAACAAGCATGCAGCAGATCAGATGTTTCTGACCGAAGTTTGACTGCATTTGCTACATGCTTGTTTCAGGTGAGTTATTTAGACACTACTGATACTCAAAAGATCAACAGGATGCCAGATAACTGGTATTATTTAAAAGGAAATAAATGTGGCAGCCTCTATCACTTTCACTTCAGGTGTCCTGCTAGGTACACAACATACAATTTTTTGTTAGATTTTCTGTTGGAAAAAAATCTATCTGGCAGGTAAATCTAACATGTTTGAAAAAGTCTATCTGGCAGGTAAATCTAACAGAAAATATAACAAAAAAATTGTATGGTTTGTATAAATTAATCTGTGCATCAAATAGGATGCCTCTACATGCTGAGACTAGCCAACCCTAATTGCTGAAGCTTCTTGTTCTGATGAGTTCACAACAACCCTTCCTTTACTAGAAATTGTGTAATCACCCTGGCTTTATTACAAATGTCCACAATGAATTATTGCAATTGTCAGTAAATGTATCATGTCACATCAGAGCATGTGGCATGATGCCCTTGTGGTCAATTTCTGGAGATCATGGTGTCCCCACTTAAGTTCTATATGTAATACACCTCTGGCTCATTGTCTTGGAGAAGGGAAGAGTTGCCCTGAAGCTGGTCTATAGTGACATTACGGAGGATCTCCCACCCTCGGCTGGACCGCCTCTTCATATTGGCGTCTTGCGTTTCCTCTCCGCCCTTGGTGCTGCTGCTGGTGGAATTCTTCCGTGGAGGTTGTGTATTTTGTGCTGTAGAACTCAAAGTTGGCAGCACCACCAAATTCTGCTCTTCCTGCTCCTCATCCTTCACACTGTAAAAAAAAATACAACTTAAATTACAACTTAAAGTGTTCCTGTAGGGCAAAAAAAAGTTCTGCAAAGGGGTACTTGCCTCCTCCAGATACATTCCAGGTGGTCAGAGCTGAATGTATTGTGCTTTTCTCAACCGGAGTAAAAATCTCCTTTATTGTCACTTCTTTGGTGATAATTCTCTGCTTAATCACCAGTGACACACTCACTGTGCGTAAAACAAGTTCCTGTTCAAGCACAGGTTTTTATCATGCAGTTCAGCAAACACTATTTTAAATTAATTTGGCCTAAAAAAAAATTTGTTAGAAAAAAAGGTTTTAGGGCTCTTTCACATCAGAGCTTGCGTTGGAGAACGCTCAAAGCATACGTTTTGTTGTATGCCTTTTACTGCGTTTTGATATGCGTTGCACTGCAGTGAGTGTGCGTTTTTAATCCGTTTTCAATGCGTTACTGCACATAGAAAAACGCAGGTAATTTTTTTTTCTTTTAGTTGTCAACTTTCTACATTGTTCCTCTGTTGCATTCTGGGACTGATTGCCTGCGTTAACGGATTAAAAACGCACATAGTGTGCGTTTTACATTGACTAACATTGTAACGCATAAAGCTAGCGTTGGCCAAAAAACTGCGCCTGGGTGCAGTGGAACGCAACGCACAAAAAGGCTGCGTTATATGTGAAAGCTAAAATGAAAGTCTATGGACTTTCATTTCACCTTGGGTAACGCAAACTTTATCCTTTGCGTTGAAACGCAGAAAATCTGCCCTAATGTGAAAGAGCCCTTAGCTTTTGCAAGATCCATGGAATCTGAATGCGGTGAATTTTCCGCCTGTCAGCTGCTCGCATGCTAGCACTTAGCATGGGTGGTGGAAAGGTGCAACTCTTCAAGATGAGACTTTGCCACTGGGTAATGGCACCGCGTGTCAATTACGACATGAGCTGTGTAACCAAATGCTGCTATGTATTGCAGCCCTAAGGTACTTGTGACCGGTAGCTTAAGGGCTGAACTGCCCAACCAACGAGCAGTTCAGCCTCCCTGTGGAGAAGAAGCCTGAAAAGGAAACTACCTGTCACAACAATCCAGCGATTCTCATGGATTGATAACTGTGACAATCCAGCCCCGCGATCCCGTCTAATCTGCTCCTGTTAGCGTACGCAGGATGTACGGTGAGCAGACGGACAACAAAGACCGGTTGCTGGATTGTCAGGGGAAGAAGATTAATGTGACAGAGTGTGCCAATCCCGTCTAATCTGCTCCATAAGCAGGAAGTACGGTGCATACGCAGGAAGTTCGGTGAGTAGACTGACAATAGAGATTGGTCAGCTGCTGACAATATGTAATATCACATTATCGTTCAGTCTTGTGCCTGTTCTGGTCATCTGATTGTTGCTACAAAGAATCTGCCCTCTGAAGAGTCAGAGTCATACTACCGCATTGTTTTATTATTTGCTTCTAGATTGTCGTTTTGCTAGTTAGGTTGTAAATAACCGTTTTCTTCCTTTTAGGGATAGCTAGCGGGAGTCGCTTTCCTCCCTACAGAACGCGAGACAGTGGTGGCAGTGAATTTACCCGATTTCCAGTGCAAAATCAATATTTTTATTTTACCGATTGTACATGTATGACACCTCTGACCAATCTTAACCGTTTACAACGCACACAGTGAATTTGCCTCCAGAAGTCTCTAGTGCATGAGACCTGCATGGCAACAGTGGCCTAGTAATACAGGATTGGTGAGTGATTGTGACAATCACTCACCAATCTCATATTACTAGGCCACTGTTGCCATGCAGGTGTCATGCACTAGAGACTTCTGGAGGCAAATTCACTGTGTGCGTAGTAAACGGTTAATATTTTTCATCTACTTTTTGGTACTTTTCAATTGCACAGTACGAAAAAAGCATTTTAAATAGAAGAAAAATTATCTTGTAGGAGAAAATTTAGGAGAACGGGTGAATTGAATAAGGGCCCTGGGTTTTAAATTGACCCATTCATAATCCTATCTATGGTTTAATGAATAATACATTGAATACAAGAATATGGGTTTACCAAAAATACCAGCGGTTTCCAAGTCCATATTCCACTCCACAGATGCCGAGACGGGGAAGGAAGTACAGAGGAATTTTACTCTCCAGCATCACTGTTGTTGCGGCAAGCTGTATGTAAAGGAAGATAAGTGTATGGCTAGTAAAACATTGAGTGGTGATAAGATTTAAAAGACCAACTTCTGTTCTCTTTTCGGAGTCTTCAGTAAATTACCAGAAACCTTTTTCGAAAAGACCTTATAGTTTTCGAGAAAATCAATGTTAAAGTTGGCAGAAATTTCCACAAAAATTTCAGCGAAAATCCGCCTACCGCACTTGTATTAACGAATTCTGCATTCCGATGCGGAAATGCAATTTCCGATAGGAAATTGCATTTCCGCGGAATCCGAACTAGCATCCCTACTCCCTAGCCTATTATGGTTAGAGGAGGGGGGACAGCGGAGAGCAGATGACAAAGTGGATTCAGACAGGCAGTGTGAGTGGAAGAACAATGCATTCAGAAATCACTCGGCCGTTGGATGTCGGAAAACATCCAGCTTGCTGGATCTTTAAATGAAATTGTGAGGCTCCCATACATGTGCTAGATTCTCACATAAGGTGGTCTTTATAAGTTACCTTGGTTAATCTAGCATGTGTATGAATTTCCTGTAGAGACTCTCTATCAAGGGTGAGGGCGTTTTTACTTTTAATTCTTTTATGGTAGGTCAGTAAAGGGTCATAAATGGCCTATTTTACCGAATCAGCTGGGAAGGAACAGATATCTGAGGAACCCCCTTATGCTGGGCATACACCGTAAGTTTATGCGCCGGTATCGAGCCAGTGGCTCGATGCCGGCGCATCACCGCTCGTCCACGTGTGCGCCTGGATCGATTCCCGCTTGTCCCCGAGGGCATGCCTTATCAGCCGCTCGATTCCCCGCTATTGTCCGCCCGCGTGGATCGAGCGGGGAATCTATCCGGCGGGTCATCGGACCTGTCGGATATTATCAATCGAGCCATCAGCGGCTCGATTGATAAGGAAACAAACTGTCCGTGTATGCCCAGCAAGAGGTGAAATAAATTGGATCAGTTTGGGCTAGTGGCGTGCCATTGTCAATATACTGCTGAGGGTACACCTTGCACAGGAACATACACATCCTGCAAGGCAGGTAATTGCACTTGGTGCACAGAGACTCACATAGTTGTATCCCCTATCTCTGGTTTAATCCTGGTGGATATACTGTAACCTCCGTAGCGGTATTGACGATTATACACGTCCATACAAAACATGCTGTGAACAGTATTGACATGCATACACGTTAATACTCTCCTGCGCTGTATACTAAAAAACTTGCTTGAAACATTTTGGCAAGTTACAGGGAGAAAAAGGTTATGAAAATTAATAGGATGACTTTTTGCACAGAAATCCTGGGGAAATTGAATGCCAGGGAGGTTATGGTATGGGAATTGAACAATATGGTACTAATCGTTTTTGATCACTTGCCATGGGCACTTATACTGTGGTGTATTTTCTGGTGGTGGACTAAGTATTTTATTGATATGCATACTTCTGTGATGTTTATGGTTTTTTACAGGTGTTCATGTAATTCCTTGACAGTGCCTTGTCCAAAAGCGTTGGAATAAAAACACATAATTAATTCAAAAGAGAGTGCTTGCTAACATCTATACAGTACATTCTTCTTCAGAAAGTGAAACTACTCTGCACTAGAAATCCTCCATATTGCTATGAAATGTTTTATGTTATGTGAACTGACCTGTGCCCTCCATAACTCATCTCGCTCCTGAGCCACCCTCCAGTAGGTGTCGCCCATCATGGCAATTAGCAGGTTCATCATCAAGAGGTTGGAGATTAAGGTGAATGGAAAGTAGACGATACCGTACATGACCGGCAAGTCGACGGCATAATTGGCTGGCGAGTTGATGACATTGACGAACAGCTGATATGTGCTGTAGAGCGACATGGGAAAACTGAAGAACACTCCCATGTGTGAAGAATCCTCTGTCTGGAATACGACCCAGAGTGCTAGAATCAAAGTGGAGATAGGACAGAAAAATGTTTTACCTGGATATAGCACAGAAAAATTGTATGTCCCCGCTCATGGCTTAAAGGACACTCGAGGTGAAAGTAAACTAATGAAATAAATGATTGTATCTATCTTCCTTCTCCTAAAAATGACTTTTAAGATATTCCCAATTTTATTTTATGTTTAAATCTACTTTTTAAGTTTAACTATTTTATTATTTTTGCTCAATGACAGATTCATTGAAGTATGCCAGAGCTAAAATCTATGAACTGTTGACCCTTTTTATCTCTTTCCTGCTCTCAGGAGCCATTTTCTGCTGGGAAAGTGTTTTATAGTTGGAGTTTCTTATCAGTGAGGGTCACACTGTAGTCACTTCCTGTCAGTCAGGATTGAGTCAGCCACTTACATACCTGATGTTTAACTCTTTCAGGCAGAAAAAGGAAAAAGTAACACAGCATAGTTATGTGTGTGCTGGGCACTGTACATACCCATGTCTTTCTCCTTATGTCACATGTCACCTCGGGTATCCTTTAAGTTAGGTAAAAACTAGTGCTGCTTGGATACCCCTTTTCAAAATCCGGATCCGATTCAGATCTGGATACCCAGATATCCAATCCGGGTCAGATATCCGTTTTCAAAATTTTCCAATCCGAATCGGATATCCGACCTCAGTATCCGGCGGATTCAGATATCCGGATAGAAAACACTAATTGATGATGTGGGGACTTAAAATCCCCCCCCCCCCCTCCCAAAAAAAAATGGCTGTCAATAAACATCAGGCCTAGGTTCCAGGTAGCGGTCGTGCAGCCCACATTGTGTCCAAAGTCCAACCGCACAACTGGGACATGACAGTTTCCAAGACACCTCCAAAAAATTACGCAGCAATTGGGTTTTGTGTTAAATATAGGTGGTATCAGTGGCCTGTGGCACCCTGGCAGTGGGAGCTGCACAGACAGCAGGAGCAGGGCAATGCAGCAGCAGTGTAATGTGTGCCAGGAGCATGCCGGACGTGGAACGTGGCACTTGGCATGTGGCACTTGGCACATGGCACTTGTCACGTGGCACTTGGCACGTGGCATGTGCCAGGTGCCAATTGCCAGGTGCCAAGTGCCATGTGACACGTGCCAAGTGCCACCTGACACGTGCCGAGTGACAGTCAGACAGCAGAGGAGAAGACACTAGTGCACACTAACTGTCACACTGGCACTGCTCACAGCACCGCAGTTCTGTAGATAGCTAAGTAGTACTACTACTCTAACAACTACTAGCACTGACTGCAGTACTACAGTACTAACTACACAATAACACAGTAATCCTCCTATTCCCTAATCCCTAACCTAACCTAAACTATAGCTAGCTAAGGCTAATAGCTGGCCAGCAGGCAGCAGCTGGCCTGGTCTGTGCACAGCACACACACAGACAAATAGCAGCTCTGCAGCACAGCACACACTCTGACTGACACACAATGAAATCAAGCTAACTAACATTACAAAAATAGTGTAGTGATAGTGAAGGGGTTAATCACTGAACAGCTTTGGGTTTATCACTGTGTACAGCACTTGCTAGGCCAGCAGCCCTGCAGCATGTCTCTCAGTGACTGAGCAGTCACACAGGACAAGATTTCTCATCATGGCACCCCAGGGGGGCTGGCCAGGGTTCCCTTCTGTGATTGGGTGCCAGGGCTTAGGCTGGGAGGCCTCTTATTGGCTCAATGAGGTGAGGTGGGGCTGGCCAAGGTTCCCTTCTGTAATTAGTTGCTAGGGCTTCTGCTGGGAGCCCTATGATTGGCTCAATTATGTCATCTCCTTAGTTACAGTATTCGGATCCGGATATCCGCAATATCCGCGGATATCCGAGTTGTGCACCCAAATATCCGCAGATAGCCATCCGGGTTTGGGCTCAGGTATCTGGAATCCAAATCCAGTCGGATAGCTGAAAAAAGTTTGGATATCCGGGTTACCCGGATATCCAGAATCCTGATGAGCAGCACTGGTAAAAACACTCAAAATATCTATATTTTGTCAGTAATATTTCCAACATGCATAAGGGATTGTGGCATCAGATTAGGCAAAGAAGTCCAAGAGGCTTCTAGGGGACCAAAGCTTGGAGTTGTTATGTTAGGGGTGTGCAAGTAAGTTATCCACCCTTGGTGGAAGGATGATACACCCTCCTTTTCTTCTATCCACAGAGAGCGACATCTTAACCCTGAGTGGGGACAGGTCTAATCTCCCCACCTGCATCTTCAGTGGTTGCCTATGCGGTAACCATGGTTTGTAAGTATAATACTTACGTTTCATTTACTGTAATCTCCCCTCCTCTAATACATACTACACTATATTGGGCTCTCGGTTTTCTGCTTTCTATCTTCTACATGTGCTGCATTTTGAAGGGGGGGGGGGGGGGTTGAAGAAGAGACTCTTGCCTCTTTGGTCATTGGCTTGTCATACAAATTGCCTGGTGTCGCGATTCTGGATGTAATGCTGCAGTTTCCTGCAGAACACACCCAAGTCTCTATAGCCATGCATTGCATGGCTAAGAGGTTCGGACGCATACTTGCATCACTGCTCAGTGGAAATCAGCCCTAAATTACTTTAAGGGACAATGTAAGTGAGAGGTGTATGGAGGCTGCCATATTTATTTCCTTTCCAACAACACCAGTTGCCAGGTCTCCTGCTGCTCTTTCATGCATCAGTAGTGTCTGAATCACACACCTGAAACATGCATGTGGCACATGCAGTCACACTTAAAGAGGAACTCCAGTGAAAATAATGTAGTAAAAAAAGTGCTTCATTTTTACCATAATTATGTATAAATGATTTAGTCAGTGTTTGCTCATTGTAAAATGTTTCCTCTCCCCGATTTACATTCTGACATTTATTACATGGTGACATTTTTATTGTGGGCAGGTTATGTAGCTGAACCTAGCTGTTTTGGCTGTTACAGACAGCTGTAAACAGCTAATTCCTGTCTGTGAACATTGTTACATTGTGGCAGTTTGCCCAGAGTACCGCGGTACTCAGAGCTTCTTGTGGGAGGGGTTTCAGCACAAAATCAGTCATACAGAGCCCCCTGATGGTCTGTTTGTGAAAATCATTATATTTCTCATGTAAAAGGGGGTATCAGCTACTGATTGGGATAAAGTTCAATTCTAGGTTGGAGTTTCTCTTTAAGTCAAACACCTTATCTGCATGCTTGTTCAGGGTCTATGGCCAAAAGTATTAGAGGCAGGAAGTATTAGATCAGCAGGAAAGCCAGGCAATATGCATTGCTCCATATCCCTCTCACTTCAGTTGTTGTAATCGCGTTTATAAAACAGGAGTTTTAGCTGAAATCATCCAATTTAACACAGAATGTATCATTCGGTATATCGGATGGTGCATTTAGGTCAGTCTGTGTCTGGAGATGGACTTCATTATCAAAATCTGAAGTCCACATTTTTCTGATACCTGTGCCAAATGCAACAATGACTATCGCCATGAGCCAGAAGTAATGCAGGACAACCCCAAACATAATCTGCAATGAGAAAAACATGGTTATGTTAAAGAGAATCTGTATCATTAAAATCGCACAAAAGTAAACATACCAGTGCGTTAGGGGACATCTCCTATTACCCTCTGTCACAATTTCGCCGCTCCTCGCCGCATTAAAAGTGGTTAAAAACAGTTTAAAAAAGTTTGTTTATAAACAAACAAAATGGCCACCAAAACAGGAAGTAGGTTGATGTACAGTATGTCCACACATAGAAAATACATTCATACACAAGCAGGCTGTATACACCCTTCCTTTTGAATCTCAAGAGATCATTTGTGTGTTTCTTTCACCCTGCAGCTATCTTCCACTGAAGTGTCAGGCTGTTTCTTCCTGCAGAGTGCAGACAGCTCTGCCTGTATGTAATTCATTAGTATGTGAAAGCCCAGCCAGCTCAGAGGAGGATTTATCCAGCTTGTAAAAGATAAGAGAGAAGAGAGAAGCTGCCCTAATCTAAATAATACAAAGGCAGTGTGCAGAGAGGGGCCTGGAAGGGGGAGATGCATCACAGAACCACAACACTGAAGAACTTGGCAGCCTTCCAGACACAGGCTGACAAGTCTGACAAGAGAGAGATACGTTGATTTATTACAGAGATGGTGATAGGAGAATGTGCTGCAGTAAGCCAGAACACATTAGAATAGCTTTTGGAACTTGTAGGATGATAAAAAACAGGATGCAATTTTTGTTACGGAGTCTCTTTAAAGTGGTCCTTCAGGCAGAAATACTGTAACATATTTACAAAATTTGTTTCAGATGGCAGCTGATATATGTATCAAGTTGTCCTTGCTCCCTAGAATATCACGTCAATAAACCTCCTCCCATGATGCACTGCACTCACTAATACTGTACATTCAAATGATGCTGCCTCAATTTCCTCTGGCAGTCAGTCAGAGAAGGAGGGAAGGGGGACATGGAGTGGGAGCTGCTGGGTGGAGCTCGGCTAACTCTGGATTGTTGGGCTATTCCTAGAGGACAAGTACTTAAACAATATAAAGAGATCACAGAAGTACATAGAGATCTTATACAGATCACGCAAGCACAGCAAATTCACAGGGCCGGCGCTACCATTAAGGCAAAGGAGGCAGCTGCCCCAGGGCCCCCTAGCTTGTAGGGGCCCCCAGTGGCTACAAGAGGAAAAAAAACTTTGCAAATCGGCCTTATAGTTTTTGAGAAAATCGATTTTAAAGTTTTAAAGGAAAAAAACAAAACACATTTAAAAACCTGTCGACTTTAACGGTTAATAGCAAATCCACCTTAAATGCTAGAAACCCTAAATTTGCAGGATATGTTAAGGAGATCATTAGGAATAAGAGGAAAAAACAATTTTTCAAAAAGACCTTATAGTTTTTGAGAAAATCGATTTTAAAGTTTAGAAGGAAAAAAGTATACTTTTAAATGCGGTAAATGTCACTTTTAGTAGCAAACCTAACGGTAGTGTAATTTTACATGCATCAAACGAAAGCGCAGTAAATTTCCTGGCGGGGTTTCCAGGGGGTCTATACGCAACGGCAGCGCTTTGGCCAGGGATCGCTATACAGCCGCAATATGGCTGCATGAAGATCCCTGGCATTTTTTCCTATTTTCCCAATTTTTTTTTTATGTTTAGAGTGCGGGAATTTAAAAAAAAAATTATGTGGGGTCCCCCATCCTGAAACTTTTTAACCCCTTGTCCCCCATGCAGGCTGGGATAGCCAGAATGTGGAGCTCTGACCGATTGGGACTTCACACCATGACTATACCAGCTGCAAAAAAGGTCCCCTAATGCCGATTTTTGTTCCGGGGTATATGTTGGGGGGCCCCCCAGGTTTATTTTGCCCTGGGGCCCCATTGTTGCTTAAACCGGCCCTGCAAATTCATACAAGAGTACATACAGATCACTCAAGTGCACTGACAGATTACACATAAATGCACTTACAGGTCACACAAGCACACATATAAATCACACAACACATGCAGGCACACAGATCACATGAGCAGGGCCGGGCCGAGGCATAGGCTGGAGAGGCTCCAGCCTCAGGGCGCCGTGTAGGAGGGGGCGCAGAATTCATTCAGCTGTCATTCCTAATTGTGTTTGAAGCAGAAAAAAATAAGAAAAGGGGATACATGGCAGTGATTGCAAGCCAGATAACTAGATATTCAGCTGTTGGGGAGGTTGTGGGCCCTGTGGCGCCTCTTAGTCTAATTGCAATCAGTGTTTGATGGCTGGGGTGGCAGGGATGGAGGGGCGCACTTTGGTGTCTCAGCCTTGGGTGCTAGAGGACCTTGTCCCGCCTCTGCACATGAGCACTCATACGGGCTCATACAAATCCTGCAAGCACACACAGATCACACAAGCACTCATTCAGGCACACATAGATCACTCAGATAACACATTCAGATCACACAAGCTCTTTACATCTTGTCAGCCTGTGCTGATTCTCCCTACACTGTGAGGGAAAAAAATACACTGATACCAAATGGACTTAAAGATGATTTCTGTTTGAAATGTTTCCTGTAATTCATTGTGCTGTCTGTCTCTTTAATTAGGCCTGCTGATCACCTGAAATATAACTGCTAAACAGTTACCAGCACAACTTTCATCTTTGTGTTTACTATTTACCTGCATCAGTGTTTTACTTCAGCTAACATCACGAAGTACGCCAGAAGAAGGGGACTAGATCTAGATTTTTTTTACTCTGGTCTGCTGGGAGAGGCTCTTGGTCCCATAAGTAATTCAATAAGTAATGTCTACACACGATTCTGTCTTTTTCAGCATGGTCCAACAAAGTATGTTAAACCCCCCTTTAATGAAATCATGACCTACTTTGTACATGAAGTTTTGCACCTGAAAGAAGACATTCATAAATAACTGTCTATTGAAAGTAGTAGTTTTTTTGTGATTGTTCTGCATGTTTCTAATGTGCAACAACTAACTAGACCCTATTTTTTCTCTCTCATTATTGCAAGTCTAGGGTCAGCTTACCTCCTTTGCTGAGATAAGTCACAAATCCACCCCAAACTGTGACTGCGTGTGACTTGTATCAGCTTAGCTGGGCCAATGGGACAATGTGCCCAAAGGGGCTACAGATGCATAAGCCCACCTAATTTTTGAGGTCTATAGAAAGATCATGGAATCTGAAAGTATTTGAGAGCAGTATGGTCCTTGGGATGGACAGAGGTCGTCAGACTACTTACTCAGTTCCAAAGCAGAGCCCATTCCAACTGCTGTGCTTAAATGGGGTCATTATGGATAATAAAAGTTCACAGCATTACTGACCAAAGCCCACCTAAACCTAAGGCCTTGACTGCAAAGTTCTTATTTCATATAGATGCTGACCTTGTATATCATGACTGTGAAGGGGCCTAACATCTGGAACCCACGAGCAAAATACATAGCATAGCACCAGCCAGTCACCAGGGCCAAAGACATTGGAATTACTTCTCCATCCATGTTTGTTAGCCTCATTACGAGTGTCAGAAGCACAAAGCAACAGAAGGAAACTCTAAAATAACAAGATTAGAGAGGATACAGCATTACTAGTAATACAAATACAAGGAAGTCTACACTTAACAGTACAGTTCTAAATATCAAGTGTTTCATTTTTTTTTAATAGAGCAACAAAGAATGCTGAAACCCTTTCCCGTCATGGCCTTGATTTAATATTTTTTTTTTTTTACATTTTCTCAACTGAAAAAGTACCTAAATTATAATTAAATCACACATATTAATGTATTTCACGAATGGTCTTGAAAATCCATGCCCCTAGTATTTTCTAAAGATAGGTGCAAAGGATGCTGAGGGATTGATGTCATAACTCCACCCCCACCCCCCGATCCTGCTCCCAGCCAACAACCACTGTGAAAAAAGATGTAATTTGAACCAGGCAGGAAGAGGGCAGGGAGGACACCAGGCTGGAGGACACAATGCTGAGGGTGTACTTGCAAGGCATCAGCATGAGGAGAAAGATGGAGGTTCGTCAACAGATATAAATGTGATTCTATTCTAGACAGTATAATGTAAACTTTATATGTTCATCACCATGCATAGACTACATGTATGTATTGCCGTTCAAACTTTTTTGGGGGGACGGAGGTAGTCTTTAACCATAAAATACCTTTTTAGCATCTAGGAAGTGAAAAGTACTACAAAGTAGGTCAGAAAAGGAATGTCAAAGTTAGTTTAGATCCTTTTTATAGCTGATTTTTTTTCCTACTGGTGGCTGAAAATATATTTCATTGAAGAAGTAAATAAAAGTATCTCCTGGGAGAGAAGTTAGGAGAAAAAAATATGTTGAATTATGGCCCTTATTCAATCCACTTTTTCTCCTAGGTGATATTTTTTTTATCTTATGAATAAAATGCTTTTTAAAGAGGAACTTCATCCCAAACAAACATACTGTCATTAAGTTACATTAGTTATATTAATTAAAATAGATAATATAATCTCTTACCCACACTGTTTTAAAAGAACAGGCAAATGTTTGATTTCATGATGGCAGCCATCTTTTTGGTTGGAAGGAGGTGACAGGGAGCATGAGACGCAATTCCAACTGTCCTGTGTCCTGAGCACCTCTCCCAGTTGCTAGGCAACGTGAACAACAACATAGGAAATCCCATCATGCTCTGCACAGCATCAGGGGAAAAAAGCTGATGCTGTGAAACTGTTAAAGAAACACCAAGCCTTTTCAGTGCTGCTGAGTAGATTTTTAGTCAGGAGGTTCACTTTAAGCCACCAGCAAGCAGTAGAATACTCAGAATACATTTGACAGTACCTTTTCACCTAAATCTTGATGCTTTTTCAATTACAGAAAGATGAAAAAGTATCCCCTAGGAGAAAACTTGGGAGAAAAAGTTACCGTAATGTAACTTTCTAAAGTAACAAAAGCTTCCAAAATGTATAGAAACCTAATTTTTCAAGAAACCACGTTTACTGCAGGCTATCTGCCATGCTTGTGATACATGATTTGAGCTTGGAGAAACCAGGAAGAAAAAGCCTACTTTTCCATATGTTTTTTTTCTGAAATCTGCAGAACTCAAGCAGTCGTTGTTTGGGGCACTAATCAAATCTATTTATTTATTTTTTTCATTTATCTCACTTATGCTATATACAATTTACTATATGCAATGAGGGAGGGAAGCAGAGGTAGGACATTCTGGGTGCTTGTCCATTCAAGGAGCACTGTGTTGTGCTACTGGTGGGCCCCCAGTCCAGTGACTGCCTGGTCCAGCTATTAAAATGGCTGTAGGTCAGTCTTTGGAACTATAACAGGCAGCTGTTGCATATTAGTTATTTATATGTCAGACCTTATAGTAAAAATTGTGGAGACTTCTGAAATCTACTCACAGAATGATGTGAAATTGTCCTCCTGAAACTGTGTCTTGAAGTAATGGGACACTTCGAGGTCTTATCAGTACAGGAATCTGTGGAGTATCAACAATATTATCTTTCTATGAAAAATGTCATGGTTTCCTTTAGTGTTCAAAGTATGTTGTATCTCACACACTGGGCGTGACTGCAATTTGCAGTTCTTTCACTTCACTAGGCTGGAGGCAATCTCCTCCTGCCCGCCTCACAATGCGGCCATAACATTAAAGGGGCACTATGGCAGAAAATTGTAAAATTTAAAATATGTGCAAACATAGGCAAATAAGGTTTTGGACAGGTTTTGGACTAATCCATCTCTTCATGGAGGGATTCTCAGGGATTTATTTATTTTCAAAAGCACTTAGTAAAAGGCAGTTGCTCTGTCCTACTGCCAAAAAACTGCGTAGCGAGCAGGAAATCTGGCCATCATCATTGTTCAATTCCTTTATAGGGAATATTTTATAAAGAATAAAAGCCTTGCTGAGAATCCCCTATGAAGAAATGAACTAGTTCAAAACCTGTCGCTTCTGTGCGATTTCTACTACCTACTGTAAGTGACAGCAACATAGGAGAAAAGTCATTTATGGCTCATTTTACTCTGGAAAAAAACATACTTCTTATTTGTCTAGGTTTGCACATAATTTAAATTTTACAATTTTTTCGCCATAGTGCCCCCTTTAAGAACCAAGATTGTCGCCATTGAAATAAATATTGATTAGTGCACTTGGCTTTATTTTCCTATTCTTTAGTGGGCATCTTCACTCTTCAGCGGTCATATTCTTTAGTGGGCATCTTCACTCTTCAGCGGGCCACTTGCACTCCTAAACCAAATAAAAATGTGCAACTATGTCTAATGGGACTTTCTTGGAATCTCACAGCCTTATTTTTGTTTTAAAAGTCAAAATTAGGGATGAGAAAGAGTTTTGATTGGAATTCAGCATCCTAAATCAAAATTTCCAATGCAGAATTGTGTGTGGAATCCCGGGAAGTTCCAAATTTTGAATTTTCATTCTGAGTATTGGCCATCTAAGGCCAATTTCAAAATTACAATTCACTGAATTTCGCATATATATATATATACCGTCTTTCCCCTAAATGAAGACATCCCCGAAAATAAGACCTAGTTGCAACCCCTTTGCAATCCTCCATACCGACCAGCAGCAAAGGAGTTAAATTGATGGCATTCACACTGAGAGGTGTTAGTGTCTGCGGCAGGGGCAGGGAAAGGGGGAATATGTCTATATACTCTGGCTACATAATAGGGTTTTTTTGGGTATATACTGGGGGGTGTCTGGGTATATAGTAGGGGTTTCTGCCTATATACTGGGGGAGATGTAGCTAAATACTAAAGGGGGATCTTGCTACCACCACAAAATATAAGACCTCCCTGAAAATAAGCCCTAGCACACATTTTTAAGGAAAAATTAATAAAAGACAGTGTCTTATTTTCGGGGAAACACTGTAGTATTTTCACACTAACCATAGGATAAGCTATGGTTAGTGCAAATTTGTGAAAATATCTTCACAAATGGTCACAATTTCCACATTTTTGCATAGAATTTTTGCACAGAATTATCGTGGAGTATAAACGATAATTGACCGAACAGATCTGCTAGATTGGGTTGGTCCATGATGCTTTGTTGCTGTCTGTGGGATTCCAGGAAACATATACATATGATTGTTATCTCGTCACTTCAGGTTTGCTTTAAAACAGAAGGATATCCATCCTTTCCCCTTGTTGTCTGTTATTTGACACCTCTATGTACATTGTCTAAAGGTGTCCAATAATGTATAATTACCTCCAAGAGTAACATTGCCAGAGCCCCGATAACGGAAATCAGTTCCCCCACGAGCCGCAACTCATCCGCTGGAGTGAGATACGATTCCTGCAATTACATTTCAGTAAATCTCTGTGACAATATCTAACTGTAACATTTCAGTACAAAAGAGGAACAAAATAGGATCTGTCCAGGTACTACCAAGGAGACATTAGGTGTACGTATGTATGCATTGGCGGTGAGTTGGGCGCCAGGAGAGCCAAGGGATGGCTCCCCCTGCTGCCGCAAAACTCCCCTGCGGCGATAAATACTATTCTCCTTCTGAGTTCTCGCAACTTGGAGGGAGATGTAATTACCCTTACATGCCCCACGCAGCATTACATTGCTGCTATGGGGTGCATGGTTTCGGCACCCATAGCTGAGTGCCGTGCACCAAAACCACCTGCTTCTGACGCTAGTAGATCTATTAAAGCCTTAGGCAAGTTTCATGCTGGTATAGTCTTTAACAGAGAAAAAAGGGACCAGCACACAACACAGCCAAAACAACTGTTCATACAGATTTGCTTGGCAAAATGTATAGCTGTGCTATTGTCTGAAGCCAGAACACTTATGCTATGTAAAGAAAGCAGAGGATGGGCAAAGGCTAAAATACCAACTTGCATTCATTTTGTGACTAGATGCATGCAGAGGAGGCCCCTCCCTCCACCTTACAGCTGTTTTGTGAGTCATGCTCACTTCATCAGAGGTGCTATTTCGGGAGGTGCAGGGAGGCTGGTGACAATGCCATTCAGACTTACTAATTTCAATGCTTTCAGCATCTGATGTCACCAGGTTGTCCTACACAGCGTGCACAAAGCCTTTTCCCACACCTCAGCATCATCAAAATGCCAGTCTCTCACTAGTGCAATTCGCTGACCTATCAGCAGTGCATGGAACAGGTATAGGTGCACTAGTATAGGTAGCCAGGAATAGGTGCCCCAGTATAGGTAGCCAGGAATAGGTGCCCCAGTATAGGTAGCCAGGAATAGGTGCTCCCAGTATAGGTAGCTAGACATAGGTGCTCCAGTATAGATAGCTAGGAATAGGTGCCCCAGTATAGGTAGCCAGGAATAGGTGCACCCAGTATAGGTAGCCAGCTATAGGTGCCTCCATGGTAGGTAGCCAGGAATGGGTGCCCCAGTACAGGTAGCCAGGAATAGGTGCCGCCAGTATAGGTATCAAGGCATTGGTGCCCCCAGTAAAGGTAGCCAGCTATAGGTGGACCCAGTATAGGTAGCCAGGAATAGGTAGCCATGCAGAGGGGGATGCAGTGGCAGGAGCACCAACAGCGGCTAAGGAGGTAATCAGATACTCACATTGCCGTCATCCATCGTTGCATGTACTACTTACTTCTTCCTGTCCTGTGTTCCATTAACATCGCCCCCGGGGGGGGGGGGGGCGGAAAGATCTCTTAAATGTCTCTGAAGTGCTTCCTTGCACTTCATGTAAAGTCATACCTGAAGGTTCATCTGTTCCATGAGAGTAATGTGACGAGAGTTGCTTGAACGGTTCTGTATAGCCTTTAGGGGACGGTTGGCGCAGCACATGGACACACAGATCATGTACAAGATGTAGATGGCTGCCAGTAGCCAAAAGTATGGTCGCCCAAATGCAAGCCATTTCTCATGCAGCAACTCTTTAATGGGGGAGACAACCAGCATTTTCCGTGCCTGTGGGAAACACAAAGATTTTATAAGCAGCAATCCTACAGGAAACAACTAGTCAAATCACTCAAATCTGGCCAAAGATAAGGGTTATTATAGATCATATTTAAAGGTCCATTTTCTGCCTGCACTTCATAATTTATTTTGTGTATGGAATGAAACATGTCTCAGCAGTAGAGTTTAACTGGCATCTTGCTCATGGATCATAACTATAGCCATAAGGCTCAGGAAGGTGACATGGACATGTCATACAACATATATACGCTTGAGGTGCAGGTAAAGGCCTCATCTGGAAGTAGCAAGCATAGACTGTAAGAACAAATCTGAAACTCTCCAATGGTTCCAAGCAAAGCTCCATTTTTCGTTATTAACAACACAGGACAGACAAAATGGGTGACGCGTTTCAGACAACCATGTGTCCTTTCTCATAGCAATTGCTATGATTACCATGTGGTAATGCATGTGGAAGTAATTGTAGTGCTTTAACACAAGGCAGGCTTTACTGCAAAAATGGGCAGAATGGTGGCTAAGTGGTTGTCATTCTTGCCTTGCAGCATTTGAGCCCCAGATTTTAATTTTTATCAATACACTATCTGCATGAAGTTTACACTCTCTTCCCATTGTTCGTGTGAGTTTGTCTAGGTCAAAGGAATAACTTTTAGGATGGTCGACATTGCAGACACAGGAAAGCCTGGGTTCATGGGGTACCAAACGTATTACTTTCCTTCCTCCCTTTGATAAAGGAGCCCCCTCCAACACAGCTGTTATTGTGGACATACTTATGGGTGAGGGAGTCACCATGGCTGCATGGTGTATTGGACCCCAGGTAGAAGGCACCCCTTGCCATGAGATGAAACTACTTTAATGGGGGTGCCATAAAGGGTCTCCTGGGGGGGGGGGGGGTTTCTCCTAAATTTTTAGTTATGCCTCAGCCCTGGGCACTCTTTTCTTCTCACACCCCAAAAAGAATGCATCCAGACCTCAAGGGCCAAAGTCCTCACATATTTTTGTCACAGCTTAAATTAATTGATGGGACTGAATCAGTGAAGTTGTGGTTTATCAAGTAGAACACATTTCTCAAATTCTCAGTCCATCCTAAGTATTGGCGTAGATATGGCCCTCAAGGCCTGGAGTTCAAAACCTGAGCCTTGGTAGAGACATTCGACTATGGCTATGACAGGGACATTAGCTTGAAGGACAGTTACTGTACTCTGTAAAACAGAGCTAAACATATGTCAGAGCTTTATTGCCATTTTCAGCATAAGCACCAGCTATTTATATTTAATGCCTGATTCAGCTCTGATCAGCAAGCTTTCTTAAGCCCTTGACACACTGGGGGGATCTCTGTCACCGGGCAGGGATCAGTAAACACTCCCTTAGACAACAAAGCACTTCCGACGATGTACAGACATGTCATCAGCCTCCAGGTTAACGATGAGTTTATTGGCATGCGGGGTGGTGGAGGTAGAATGAGCAGTGTGTGACTGAGCAGATTCCGGCAGGAGGGGGAGGTGGAGAGCAATCAGGGATCGCCAAAGATCCAGGATGCTTTAGCAGACATCATGCTGTACACATGCTGGTCTGACTCCCAATTCTTGATCATCCGTTACAACAGAGTTAAAACCAGCCTGTGTACATAGCATTAGAGCCATGTACAGCTTCCAATCATGATATTAATGTAAATAAACAGAAAATATAATTCTCCTCCTTGACTACCCAGTAACTTGATGCAGGAAGAAGGTGTATACTACTCATTAGTGTTAAGCCATGTATGGTAGTACGGTATGGTTCAAGATATTTGGATATTTGGTATGGTTTACAGTCGGTCAGCAGTACAGTAAGGCCCGGTTCACACTTGCGTTCCAGGTCCGGTTTCCCGGACCCGGAACGCACCGTATACTGTACAAACGGACCCGGATGTGAATGGATACATTGTTATTCAATGTATCCATTCACACCCATCTGTCTGTCAGGATCCGGATCCGGTCTGCGGTCCGGGCTGCGTTCAGGATTTTTCCAACATGCAGCATTTTTCCGTAACGCAGGCTCCGGCTGCCGCACCTGACCCAGAACCTCACCATTTCCTCGCACCATAGGAAGTGATGAGAAACGGAAGTTTCTCATCACACTGGCAATAGGAACGGGTGCTTACGGCACCCGTCCTTTGCCACATGGGGGGTCCAGGCATGGACAGATAGGGGGGAAACGGCAGCGCTGACAGGACGACAGCCCAGGTATGTTTATTATTGTATCGTGGGCTGTTGTCCTGTACTGTGTGCGCTGTGTCCCCCCCCCCCCCCCCGACTCCCCCCATGCCTGTCTGTGCTGCCGCGCCTGTTTAAAAGTACAGTATCGGCATTCCGGAAGTGTTACTTTCCAGATGCCGAACCAATACCTTTTTGTCCACAACCTGACCGGATCCTGAGAGATCCGTAAGGCCCCAGTACGGGACCCGCAACCCCCTCCCCCCGGACCCGGACGTACGGCCCGGTTCCACACAAAACGCAAGTGTGAACCGGGCCTAGTAGTCAAGCACACTGGGCTTGGGTAACCTGCATGTATTGTTCTGAGGAGACAGGATGGGGAGCAGAACCAGGATGCTGCCCTCAGGGGCTGAGAACAAAGAAACCTCCGCAAAATCTTATTTTTTCAGTTCAGTGACACTTCTTAACATTAATTCCCTTTAACATTTCTTATCCTTGGTCTTTTTGTCATGCTTTCTTATACTGGTAATACACGGATCATTTCTGCCATGCATTTCTGCTCTCAATCATTTTTGCCGCTCAATTCAGCTCTCGATTCTTATCTTCCTCTTGTTTTTCTTATCTTTTTCCATTTACCTCTATCAGAAAACGAGCGACCAAATGTAACGCTTGGTGGTGTATTCTCCACAGTCAGCATGCAACGCATGAGCTGGCGTGGAGGAGGTACACACACTAGCACCAGGAAACAAGCTATCCCTAGTATAGTGGAGGGGAGGACTGACTCCAATAGGAGATTGTGGCGCACAGAGCCGGTGCAGATCTGACAGCCACAAACAATGCTTTCGTTATAACGTCTCAGCGCAAAGTAGCGCTGAGCGCATAAACCAGAACTGAGGAGATCAGGACAGGTAGACAGAATGAACGCTTGCTAGCTAGCGGCTACTTAGCGACAGCAAGCGTCCAAAACCAGACAGACTGGAATGAGGCAGCCAATGCGATGCGGCGATGGCGTGCCTCACAAAGACAGGACAGGATAGTCAGAAAATAGCAGGATTAAGATAGATGAACGTAACACAGATAAATATACAATAAGTATGATTTCCTAGCGTATTACAATTACAGCTATCAATGAAACTATTTGTAACGTCTGACTAACATATGTATATATCGGCAATGAACCGATATATGACATAAGCAGGAACGCTGACTAGGAATGGAGTAACACAGGGAACAGGACTCAGAAGGATTCGCTATCTCTTCGCAGAGATGAACGCAATCCACAAACGGTAACAGAACAGGATTCAGAAGGATTCGTTATCTCTTCGCAGAGATGAACGCAATCCACAAACAGTAACAGAACAGGATTCAGAAGGATTCGTTATCTCTTCGCAGAGATGAACGCAATCCACAAACAGAACCAGGAGCAGGGTAACTACCTCAGCACGGGTGGTCACGGTACGCGCAACCTACCAAAACGTGCTGGAAAGCTGACTAACTGCACACAGGATATAAACAGTTCGTGTACGTATACATCAGCGACACTGATGTATTAACGTAACACAAATACAAGGAAAATAATAAACGTGCTGGTATGCATATATATTGGCAATGAACCAATATATGATGCAAAGACCAGCAAAGTATCTTTATAACAAGAAACACGATCGGGGGCTAAAGCGACAGCAAGGCAGGCTTAAGCTGAAGCTATGAAAACCCAAGGAAACCCTGCAGGAAGCAGATCTTTATACTGAGGTCATCCAATGGGAGCAGACATGCAGATTCCCACACAGGTGAATGATAATCAGTCACAAGCTGACAGCAGGGAAAGACAGACAAAGCTATGCAACTTGCATGGAAATAGATCAGAACTGCCTGAGCTGCAGCACTAATACTTCCAGTAATAGCTGCTGCAGCAGCGATCATTACAGTACCCCCGCCTTTAAAAGCGGATTCCAGACGCTTTTCAAAACTGAAATTTCCAACAAAACAGTCTGACTGATAATTCATGATGACCGGGACAGCCCGGCAAGACCGAATTCCAGAATCAGTCCCCACAAGACTGGACCCATCAGAACCAGAACCTACAGAACCATGCCCATCAGTACTACAAGCCCCAGTGTGACACCCATCAGAACCATGATTTCCAGAAGAAAGCCCTCCGAAACTCCCTGAGCGATACCCACCGCCTTCCAGGAACCGTTCAGAAACGCCAAAGCCTTTGCAATGCCCACCGGTACTGTCTTTACCAACACAAAACCCACTGTTGAACCAGTCCAAGGCACCAGGACAAGTTTTCTCAGAGACCTCCCAGAACACCTTGAAGCTCCAAAGAGATCCCCATAGGTCAGAATGCCCTTTAGGCTCACATGGAGAACTATCAAGAACCCCTATGGAACCTAGGGCAATTCCCGAGTCAGGGCCACAAGGACAAACATCAATATCAGGGCTTTCAGGGACCAGAACCATCTCTGGGCATGCAGGCAGACTGGCAACATCAGAACATGTTCCCACTAAGGAAGCATCAGAGCACGCTAACACCTTAAACACACTTGGGCATTCTGGCACACAAAGAACATCTGGGCACACTGGCACAAGAGAAACCTCTGGGCATGTCAAGGAACTGTGAGCCTCAGGGTCAGCCAAGACAGGACCAAAACCAGGACTGGCCAAAAAAAAATCATCATGACTAGACTTCGCAACTACTGGATTTTTACACGAGAATGCAGGATCAGACTTAGATGTCGCTGATTCCAGCAAAGTCAGTAACAAATCAGATTCAGGGGCACTAACAAGACAGGACAAATCTTCTGATGTATGCACTGAACCAGATAGGGACTCCACAACTACCTCTGGACTGGACAGAGACTCATCTAATACACTGGATTGGAGCTCATGAGGCGCTGCAGAACAAGTCAGCATTGCAGCAGCCCCCACTGGACTAGGCAAAACTGAGGAATTCCCTGGACAGGTAGGGGACTCTGGAACCTCTGCCACAGCGGCCAGAGAACCAGAATCTTTCAGGATACAGGGCTGGGTTTCAGGAACACACATCAGACCGGACTGAAATTCTGAGATTTCTATTATTTTGACCAGAGAATCAGAATTATCCATGTTACAGGGCAAGACTTCTGAAACATTCAGAGGACAGGGCTGGAGTTCCTCGGCTGTTACAACACTGGAGAGGGACTCAACATTGGTTAAATCAGACTGTGTACAGGGCAAGGTATCTAACACAATTGCTGACAAGGACAATATTTCAATGGCTTCTGCTTTGCTGGGCAGAAATTCATCAAGTTTTATTAGAGCAGACTGTAATTCCAAAACAGCTGCTAGACAAGTGAATATTACTGCAACACCAACTGAGGTAAGCAGTGCTTCAGCCTCCTCTGCTAGAGGGTTTAAAGTATCCAAAGTACTGGGTGAAGCATAAGACTCTGCGACCACAGCTTCACTGGACAGGATCACTGAACAGTCCATATTGCAGGGCAAAACCATGGAAGCACCTGCTGGACAGCATAATGATTCTGTGACCTGAGTTTCATTGGAGAGATCTACTGCACAATTCATGGTACAGGGCAAATTTATTGGAAAATTTTCTGAACAAGGTAATACTTCTGCGATTTCAGGTTCACATAGCAGATGCTCTGAGCTATTCACGAAACTAGAGCGAGGTGTAGAAACAGGAAGATCAAGACACAATGTTTGCGCATCTGAATCACCATTCATTTGTAAAATTGGAAAATTCAGATGCTGGGGTTCTGAGTTTACTAGACAGGATTGCTGGGACTCGGAAACTGATGTAGTGCATCTATTGGCATCTGCTGGATCAGACAGGAGTTGAACTTTATTAACACAGGTAATTTCTGCAGAAGTGTTTGCAGAGACAGGCAAGATTTTTCTGGTGTCTGTTTCACTAAACAAAGAGTCATGAGTACTGGCTAGGCTGGACTCGGAAGTCAGCAGGACCTCTGGATTCTCTGCTGAGAAATTTGCGCAGGGCAAGGTTAAGAATGTATCAGTGGCTTCTGTTTTACTGGGAAGTAACACTGAGTTATCCATGGTACAGGGTGGAATTGCAGGAACTTCAATTTCACACAAAAAGAGCTCCGAATCACCTGCTGAATCAGCCAAAGGTGCTGAAGCAGGCGGGTCAGAACGCCAAATTTGCGAATTCGGAGTCACATAAAAATCATCCAAAATCAGTTCCCACACATCAATCAAGGGAGCCACACAGTCATACCTACACACACCAGCCTCTATTAGGTTATAGGCTGACTTAATGCATGCGTTCAATACCATTTCACTTTTTGCACTGTAAAATTGACAAAATGAACTTGAATCATTCTTCCATTCACAGACCAGGGCTTCCATCTCTCCCCTCTCGAATGGAGGATCCCATACATACTTAACAGCGAAACATTTAGGCTGATCACAGTCTGCAGATATGATTGTGGCAGGCACATGTATAGGGTTAATTAGCAGGTGATTGGCAGATTCCTTATTCTTAAGAATCTCCAATACCTGTAGCAAGTGTTGAACTGTAGTGTATGCAAACTTCCCTTGGTTCACAAATAAGTTGATTTGTTCAATACTCTGTAATATCTCATCATAATCATACTCAGATAATTCTTTTAAACAAAAATCTTTATTTTCCCTAGCCAGGGAGGAAAGTTCATTAGTAGTTTCATAAGTCCATTTAACTCCCCTGAAAGACAATTGCATTTCATTATCTGTTAATGGCAGAATCTCATTATAGGTCTCAGTCGCTAAGGATAACGATTCTGCAGATTGGACACGTTTCTTAGAACGTTTGCGTTTTGCCTTTGACCTTGCGGTTTTTGGTGATTTATTCAAAGCTGCAGGAAAATTATCAGTAACACTTTCTGCTTGCTGCTCATTCTTGCAAGCAATTGAAGGAGCAGCTGATTGGCCTGCTGCCAGGAGTTCATTAAGAGGAAAAGGCAATGGATCTATGCGCAACCAGTTATGGATCACAAACGCTAGAAATTCCAGAGGTCTATTTTTCAAATCGGAATGATTGAGAACATCAAATGCCCACTGGAATAATTCCCCTTTAAACAAAATATAACTTAGTTGGAGTGCCCAGGTTGAAACAGGAGTCGCTTGGAGATCAGGATTGGTCAGGAACCTGGCACATTCAGAGAAAAACTCATTTTCTGTTTCAGAGCTAAGTTCTTCAAATTTCTTAAAGGAACAGGAACCATAATTAACAGTGTCATACTTTCTGGGAATCCCCCCCACAATGGGGATTGGTAATGGGGTTTTCATAATGTAACGCTTGGTGGTGTATTCTCCACAGTCAGCATGCAACGCATGAGCTGGCGTGGAGGAGGTACACACACTAGCACCAGGAAACAGGCTATCCCTAGTATAGTGGAGGGGAGGACTGACTCTAATAGGAGATTGTGGCGCACAGAGCCGGTGCAGATCTGACAGCCACAAACAATGCTTTCGTTATAACGTCTCAGCGCAAAGTAGCGCTGAGCGCATAAACCAGAACTGAGGAGATCAGGACAGGTAGACAGAATGAACGCTTGCTAGCTAGCGGCTACTTAGCGACAGCAAGCGTCCAAAACCAGACAGACTGGAATGAGGCAGCCAATGCGATGCGGCGATGGCGTGCCTCACAAAGACAGGACAGGATAGTCAGAAAATAGCAGGATTAAGATAGATGAACGTAACACAGATAAATATACAATAAGCATGATTTCCTAGCGTATTACAATTACAGCTATCAATGAAACTATTTGTAACGTCTGACTAACATATGTATATATCGGCAATGAACCGATATATGACATAAGCAGGAACGCTGACTAGGAATGGAGTAACACAGGGAACAGGATTCAGAAGGATTCGCTATCTCTTCGCAGAGATGAACGCAATCCACAAACGGTAACAGAACAGGATTCAGAAGGATTCGTTATCTCTTCGCAGAGATGAACGCAATCCACAAACAGTAACAGAACAGGATTTAGAAGGATTCGTTATCTCTTCGCAGAGATGAACGCAATCCACAAACAGAACCAGGAGCAGGGTAACTACCTCAGCACGGGTGGTCACGGTACGCGCAACCTACCAAAACGTGCTGGAAAGCTGACTAACTGCACACAGGATATAAACAGTTCGTGTACGTATACATCAGCGACACTGATGTATTAACGTAACACAAATACAAGGAAAATAATAAACGTGCTGGTATGCATATATATTGGCAATGAACCAATATATGATGCAAAGACCAGCAAAGTATCTTTATAACAAGAAACACGATCGGGGGCTAAAGCGACAGCAAGGCAGGCTTAAGCTGAAGCTATGAAAACCCAAGGAAACCCTGCAGGAAGCAGATCTTTATACTGAGGTCATCCAATGGGAGCAGACATGCAGATTCCCACACAGGTGAATGATAATCAGTCACAAGCTGACAGCAGGGAAAGACAGACAAAGCTATGCAACTTGCATGGAAATAGATCAGAACTGCCTGAGCTGCAGCACTAATACTTCCAGTAATAGCTGCTGCAGCAGCGATCATTACACCAAAGAATCGAAAGCGAGATTGGACATGTCGAAAATGATCTATCGAACCATCTTATCATCTTAAAAATGAACGGTGTATTCCCAGCATTAGTGGCTCTTATGGTGGCCATACATGGTACAATTTTTCATTTTTTTTTTCGATTAGATAATTTAGTTCGATTATTCTGTTAGATCGTACATAAAGATTTTTCCATCATGTCCGACCAGATTTTTTGGGAAAAAAATGGATAATCATTCGAATTTCTTGATCGAAAAATATATATTTTCTACTTTCAGTAGATTCGGTCATTTAGATCGAAAAAACGGGAAAATCGAACATTTTTATTGTATCGTGTATGGGCACCATTACTTTCCCCATTGTGATTACCTCAGGCTTTTTAGAAGTCACCAGTAGATGAAGAACAGAGCAGGAGCATCCCCAGGAATCGATCTCAGTCATGTCATAGAGAGTGTACTTGGTTGGTCCCATCGTGTGAATGGTTCGTATTCGCTTCTTAAGGAGATGCTGAAACATCTGAAAAAGAAGAAGAAGCTAAATGGGGAGTCTGTTCTGGAAAAGGTATTTCACATGTTCATTAGAGTTACCCATGTGTAGTAGAAATTATGAATCAGAAGCTTTTGATTTATGGTTTATTAGGCTCTGATTTGCTGGTCCCAATCAGGTACCAATCACTGGTGTAACAATAGCCCCTGTGAGGCCTGCCATTGCAGGGGGGGCTTGGGGCTAAGGGGCCTGGCAGTGACAGCTCCATGTGTGCACCTTCGAGACCATGCAGAGCAGTGGTAGCTGCAACGGAGCATATAATTTACCGCTTCACTACTCCATGCAGCCTATTAGCTTCTGAGGCGCTTCTGAGCATACTTTATAGAATTAATGCTCCTCTGTTTGCAGGCGTTAGAGCATTTTAGTAGTTTTTTTTGTTGTTGTTCAAGGTTACCCACATTTTTTCAACTTCTGGTTCCAACAAAAATCTACTACTGCATGATTAGTTACATTTCTTATGATTTTTTTAGGTTCTCTTTCCTATTTTTGGGTAAGACAGTAAAGTACATTGGTAAAGGTGCTCACTGGGAGATTGCCTTCCACTGCAGCCATCTTAAATGGTGTTAGGCCATCGTTGTTCATTAGCTGGTCAAGTCGGAGTGAATTGTGCTCAATGTCCAAAGACAGGAGCAGGTCGTACATCTGACAGGAGAGAGTCTTATTGTGCTGCAGCATCAGGATGTGTAGAACGGTGTTCCCTGAAAGCACAAACCAAAATACGAGGATCAACTGGTATGAAAAAGGAACCTCATAATGCTGCAAAATGGATGCCCAAACTCCAGATAGAAAATAAATCAACACTAAGGATGCCTTCTCAGTAGAGCATGAATAAAAGAGGGAGGACTTTTGATGAATTTGTAGGTGGAAGAGATCAGTAAACAGGTGTCACCAGTATGCGTGTACAGTGGCTTGCAAAAGTATTCGGCCCCCTTGAAGTTTTCCACATTTTGTCACATTACTGCCACAAACATGCATCAATTGTATTGGAATTCCAAGTGAAAGACCAATACAAAGTGGTGTACACGTGAGAAGTGGAACGAAAATCATACATCATTCCAAAAATGTTTACAAATCAATAACTGCAAAGTGGGGTGTGCGTAATTATTCAGCCCCTGAGTCAATACTTTGTAGAACCACCTTTTGCTGCAATTACAGCTGCCAGTCTTTTAGGGTATGTCTCTACCAGCTTTGCACATCTAGAGACTGAAATCCTTGCCCATTCTTCTTTGCAAAACAGCTCCAGCTCAGTCAGATTCGATGGACAGCATTTGTGAACAGCAGTTTTCAGATCTTGCCACAGATTCTCGATTAGATTTAGATCTGAACTTTGACTGGGCCATTCTAACACATAGATATGTTTTGTTTTAAACCATTTCAGTGTTGCCCTGGCTTTATGTTTAGGGTCGTTGTCCTGCTGGAAGGTGAACCTCCGCCCCAGTCTCAAGTCTTTTGCAGTCTCCAAGAGGTTTTCTTCCAAGTTTGCCCTGTATTTGGCTCCATCCATCTTCCCATCAACTCTGACCAGCTTCCCTGTCCCTGCTGATAAGTTTCACCACCCGAGCATGATGCTGCCACCACCATATTTGACAGTGGGGATGGTGTGTTCAGAGTGATGTGCAGTGTTAGTTTTCCGTCACACATAGCGTTTTGCATTTTGGCCAAAAAGTTCCATTTTGGTCTCATCTGAGCAGAGCACCTACTTCCACAAGTTTGCTGTGTCCCCCACATGGCTTGTGGCAAACTGCAAACAGGATTTCCTATGCTTTTCTGTTCACAATGGCTTTCTTCTTGCCACCCTTCCATAAAGGCCAACTTTGTGCAGTGCATGACTAATAGTTGTCCTATGGACAGATTCCCCCACCTGAGCTGTAGATCTCTGCAGCTCCTCCAGAGTCACCATGGACCTCTTGACTGCATTTCTGATCAGCGCTCTTCTTGTTCGGCCTGTGAGTTTAGGTGGCCGGCCTTGTCTTGGTAGGTTTACAGTTGTGGCATACTCCTTCCATTTCTGAATGATCGCTTGAACAGTGCTCTGTGGGACGTTCAAGGCTTTGGAAATCTTTTTGTATCCTAAGCCTGCTTTAAATTTCTCAATAACTTTATCCCTGACCTGTCTGGTGTGTTCTTTGGACTTCATGGTGTTGTTGCTCCCAATATTCTCTTAGACAACCTCTGAGGCAGTCACAGAGCAGCTGTATTTGTACTGACATTAGATTACACACAGGTGTACTCTATTTAGTCATTAGCATTCATCAGGCAATGTCTGTGGGCAACTGACTGCACTCAGACCAAAGGGGGCTGAATAATTACGCACACCCCACTTTGCAGTTATTGATTTTTAAAAAATGTTTGGAATCATGTATGATTTTTGTTCCACTTCTCACGTGTACACCACTTTGTATTGGTCTTTCACGTGGAATTTCAATACAATTGATTCATGTTTGTGGCAGTAATATGACAAAATGTGGAAAACTTCAAAGGGGCCGAATACTTTTGCAAGCCACTGTATTTCCTAGTAGCCCAATCCAAATAGAAATGTGGAGGTGGAACCTTGGTTTTTGAAAATTGTTGCCACCCAGTTCTCAGGAACAGTGACCCTGGACCTTTCAGCGGCTGAGCTTAAAGTATACCCGAGGCAATATGTGACATGATGAGGTACACATGTGTATGTACATCACAAAACTATTACCAAGCTTTTTAACTTATTTTATTTTGCTGCCTGGAATAGTTCATTTCTAGGCATGGAAGTGACAGCTTCTGTCTTATCAGTACCTTGTTGGGAATATAGTAAACATACATCACTAATAATCAAATTACAGCCATATACATTTTACTGGCAGAATACAACATCTGAGGGTGGGAAGAGATAAAATTAATGAACTATTGACCTTTTTTCTAACTCTAGGACACTTAATATGCAGCATTCAACAACTTTGTAAATGTTTAAATATAAAATAAAACCCTGGGATACTTAAAAAAGTCATTTTTAGGAGTAGAAGGATAAATATAATTTTTTTATGTCATTAGTTTATTTTCACCTCAGGTTCACTTTAAACTGAAGATACCTGTCCACCAAGAAATCTGATCAACTCAATTTAAACTGCAGTTGACCTGCATTTAAAATAATGTTAAAATTACAGTTGAACCAAAAGTGAAGGTTTATTTACACCAACTGAGCTTTCACAAGAGTTTGTAATATTTTACATAATATTTAGGTGAGAAAATATGTGCATTTTTGTATGTATTACTAATAATCATCATCATTATCATTTAACTGGTTATCTGCTTGTCATGCATAATGATGTAAACTGAATCTGTAAATGTTGTATGTGAAGGTTTTAATTATCTAAATCAGGGTATTTACAAAGAAAAATTAGAATATTGCAACAGACACTGTGTTCCTGTTTTAGAAGACATTTTGGCCCATATCCTGTTAAATTTTTTCCTGAGTTTTCTCCAAGGAGATGTTTTCAAACCTCACCAACAAAATACCTTTTTTTTTTTTTTTTTTTTTTTTTATAACAATAATTTTTATGGTACTTTTCAAACAGACAGAAGTTATGCAGAAATTATGCAGAAAAAAATTCTGATGATGAATAACACAACCCAATACAATACAATGTAATGTAATATAATACAATACAGTACAATACAATAGGTATTGATCTGTGTTAGTGAAATATAAAGATTTAGCTGGTCTACCATCTCCTATCATATTTCAGGTTATTAAGGAGAATGGTTTGAAGAGACTAAAAGTGTCTAGGGGTGAACTCTAATGAACAATAGCCAGAGTATAGGAAATGTATGATATCAGTTGAAACTTTACTTGAGTACGTAATAATGTTGAGAAGAGATATATAACAAAGAAAACATATAAAACATATAGGTACAAAGAAGAAAAATTTGTCCTCGATATATGATAAATCTTTATGATTTACATTTACCCACATTGGCCTAGATCAAATGTTGCCTTAAAAATACCAAAACAAAAAGTGATCTTATACACATGGTTAATGGGATAAAACATAGTCTAATAACACTGGTTTAGAAGGGGGGGGGGGGAGAGAAAAGGAGAATAATGTGTGATTTATACATATATTGCAAGCTAGCTTTACTAGTTGATGAAAGATATTGAAGTTTGTTTAGGGAATAGGTGGCCATATTATTGGGGTACCATGGGATGTAACAGGTGGATTAGTTATAGGTTTGAGTTTGACTTCCATAATTAGATTAAATTCTACATTTTCAACAAAATACCTTTGAAGGCCCCAGGCAAATAAAGAAATTACTCAAAATAATTTTGAAATTACCTAATTTTTAGAATTTTTTTAATTGCTAGTTGCTGAAAGGTTATTTTAGATAAAATGACAAATTATCTCCTAGGAGAAAACTCAAAATGTTAATTGGATACAAACGTTTATTGGTATTACAAGCACCTTCTAAAGTTTAAATTAGGAACAACAACAATTCCTTGTACAATTTCTTGTACTTTGGGAATTGATTCTAAAAAGAAAATACCCCAAAATACTCTGTGCATATACACATGTGAAAAATGTCTTCCCCTCATTTGACATGATGACATTTCTGAAGTAGTATCTAAATGACTTCTAGGACATGTGAAGAAGTCCATTTAAACTAACATTTCTTTTCTGTTTCGACTTGTGTCCTACTAATAGTGATGAGCCAGAATTTAGCGATTTTTGTAATTACATCAAGAAATTTGCAAATATGACAAGAAATGTTACTCACAATTTCGTTATTTCTTGTAAAATGTAATAAGAACGATCCTGATCATGAAAAGAACGGGTATGATGGCAATTACGTTAAATTTTGGGTAATTTGCTGTGATCACAATTTTTTCATTATGATCCTATGAAATTATTACGTAATATTTTGTAAAATCGTAATTAGCACATTACGGTCATCACTACTTACTAGTGTTGTTGAATTTGGGACCACATGTTCTAAGCCTGAACAACCAGACAACAAGACGAGGTGCGCTTCACTTAACTCAATACTTCCTGAATCCAAGCAAGAAGGAGGAAGTATCAGAGCTAAATAGAATGCTCCCAATGCTGCTCAGTGCTGAAATGGTGCTGAACCTGGCTGTTTGGCTTCCGAACCATGTGGTCCCGAATTCAAGCAACAACACTACTGACTAACCCAACTTAAAGTTATTCTAACAAGCACTGTCCATTCTTGGTCAGTCGGCTAAGATGTAAATACCATCAGTCCTGAATCATGCTAGATTCATCCCTTCCTGGAGGTCAATCACTGTGATTGATAGCTTTATTGACCAGTTGTGAGGCCCAGAAAGGATAAGGTGGAGCCAAGGGCAACATGCCTGACAAAATCAGTATTTGCATCTCAGAACATCCTAAGATTGAGGATTGAAAGCATGGTGAAGACGTGTTGTTATGGGCCAGGGCCACACGTTTATCTTCAAATTTGGATTTTTAAAAGTCATTTTAAAGAAGGCAACCTGCAGCATTCACACTCACCGCAGCAGTCCTGAGCTTTCAGGTTTGCTCCATTAGCTACAAGCAGTTTGATGATATCAGCATTTCCCACACAAGCAGCAAAACTCAAAATATGTTCTCCTGTAGAGTAAAAGAAATGCTCAGTGCTGTTAATATTGTTTATTTGAACTTGTCATTCTTGGAATTGCACATGTGTAGCAAACATCATACACAACACAAGGGATTAGTTTGATCAAGGGATAGATCTGTGAGCCCCTGATTTGATGTGATCATCATTCCCTGCTTTTACACAAAAACAAATGTGACACATGACCAGCAAATCAGAACCTTAAAGGGAACCTTAACTGAAGGGGGGGGGGGGGGGGGGTAAAGAGTTTCACTTACCTGGGGCTATTACCAGCCCCCTGCAGCAGTCCTGTGCCCTCGGCGCCGCTCTGGAATCCTCCGGTCCCCCGCTGTCACTTAGTTTCGTTTTTGATGACTCACCAGTCGGCCGGCCACCATGCGTATTATTGGACGCATTCCCTACTGCAATTAGTGCTGTTGCGGACCACAACACGTACAAAAATATGCGTTGCCGCATTCCGCACGCATAGATATGTGACAGCGCGTATCTTTGTACGAATTGCAGTAGGGAATGCGTCTAATAATTTGCATGGTGGCCGGCCGATTGGTGAGTCATCAAAAACGAAACTAAGTGACAGCGGGGGAACAGAGGATTCCAGAGCGGCTCCGAGGGCACAGGACTGCTGCAGGGGGCTGGTAATAGCCCCAGGTAAGTGAAACTCTTTACCCCCAGTTCAGTTAAGGTTCCCTTTAAAAATCCATCACATGGTCTCTCATCAAATGCATTTCTATAAAAAGTTACCTACACACACAACCCTAGGCTCTGTATTTATTTATGTGAATGGTACAACATAAGAACTATGGAAAAATATTTGCCTCCCTACTAATTTGCTGTATTTTTGTTCATTCTTAATGCCCCTTTTACACTTGCATTGCAAATGTGTGTTGCGTTACCCTGTTTTATTGCAGGGCAACGCAACCTCAATGCAAGTCAATGGGGCCTTTTACACCTACTGCATTGCGTTGCGCTGGAAATGACTGTTCTTCCACCGCAATCACAGCAACCACTGCGCTTAATGCATGGTGCATGGGGTAATGGAATTCAATAGGCAAAGCAGTGGGTGAGAACAATTGACCACAGTGTTTCATGTCGCACATGCAACTGACAGGAGTCCAGGAGTCCTTTTCTATCAGGAAATAAGTCACAGAGCGGGAGTCGGCGATTAGAGATGGCCTGAATGGTTCGTCGGCGAACCTCAAACACATAGCGAGTTCGATTCGCCCCCCTATACCACATCATTGGGCTAAACTTTGACCCTCTACATCACAGTCAGCAGACACATGGCAACCAATCAGCAGCCTCCTGGACCCCCCCCCCCCCCCTTTTATAAAAGGCAGCAGCGTTGGCCATGTTCTCACTCTGTCTGCTGCCTGCTTAGTGAGAGAAGGGAGAGACATTGCTACAGAGATAGGGAAAGCGTTAGTTAGGTCTTGTTAGCTTGCTCCTTGCTGATATTTGTTGCTGAAAAGCACCACAAAAATGCTCTTTTGAGTGCTAATGTTCTTGTGATGTGTTTTTTGTGTGTGTGTGTGTGTGCGCCACTGACACTGCATATACAGCCCTGTCTGTTGCAGCTGACCCTTGCTATACTGTGCCAGACCAAGCACAGTCAGTGCATACCTTTCACTGCATTTGTGTGACTGCACGCTGTTTTATATACCAGTCAGTGCACATTGTATTATACCAGTCACTGGCACTGCATACCTTTTCACTGCATCTGTGTGACTGCACTCTGTATTATACCAGTCACTGCCTACCTTTCACTGCATCTCTGTACCTGCACACTGTTGTATATACCAGTCAGTGCATACATTTCACTGCATCTGTGTGACTGCACACTGGTTTATATACCAGTCAGTGCATACCTTTCACTGCATCTGTGTGACTGCACATTGTATTATACCAGTCAGTGCATACCTTTCAATGCATCTCTGTGACTGCACATTGTATTATACCAGTCAGTGCATACCTTTCATTGCATCTCTGTGACTGCACATTGTATTATACCAGTCACTGCATACCTTTCACTGCATCTGTGTGACTGCACACTGTATTATACCAGCAGTCACTGCATACCTTCCACTGCATCTGTGTGACTGCACACTGTTTTATATACCAGTCAGTGCATACCTTTCACTGCATCTGTGTTCCCCTTCGTGATTGATTGAAGGGGCTTGTGTATTACAATGAAGCAATGACTTATATGAATGTGTTGGGGGGCACACCCAAAATAATAAGTTTGTTGCTTCATTGTGGACAGACCAAAGTCAATCAGCTGGACAGTAACTGTTGTTCTTTCATTGTGCTACCACAGCCCTACCGTATGGGCTTGAAAACCTCCATCGCCTGCACTCTTACCATCGTGCGCACAAGTCCAGCTTGGCCATCACTACGCAAACACCTGTTTGCAGTGCGTTACACAGTGAGTTTGGTGTGTCAGTGTGAAGCAGCACACTACTTACACTACCTGCTGATCCACGTCTACACATGCAAGATGTTTTCAAGCACTTTAAGCCTCCAATTTAGGAATGCAATGTGATTCCTGCCCTTTAGGGATTATAACCCTGCTCTGCGTCAAATCCGTAATTTTCCCCGGGACTTTTGCCATGTATCCCACTCCGCCATGCCCTCCGCCAGGTCTTGGACCCCTTGAAACATTTTTTCTAGCACTTTTGTGGGCAGAAACAGTGCTTGTAGTATTTCAAGTTCGCCTGGCTATTGAAGTCTATTGCAGTTCGCCGAGTTCGTCGGTTCGCAAACTTTTGCCAAAATCTGAGGCTCGAGCCATCTCTGCCACAGAGTCATATGTTTGACACATTGTGCATTGCGGTGGAATATGGCAGGAGCATGGCATCGCACCGCAACACAAAAATCAGTTGTAAAACTTAGTCGTTTATAAACTTCAAATAAATGTATTTTATCACACGCAGCAATGCTTGTAAACATAACGCAATGTTTTTGAAATCTCATTTGATTAACTGAAAGAAAGACATTTGTTGAAACACCCATATCGCCTATGAGTAAAAGTAACTGTTCCCAATCATAATTCTTGGTTGTGCCACCTTTATTAACAACAGTTGCAATCAAAAGCTTGAAAAAACAGAACATTAGTCTTTGCCATTCCTGTTTAGAAATTTTAAAGCCTTCTTATCTATACACAGTATATATATATATATTTTTTAATCCAAGCACATTAGAAGGTCATTCAACCTTGAAAGGCCCATTCAAGGTCCAGCCACAATATTTTAATGGATTTCAAGGCAGTACTTTCACTAAAACCCTTAATTTGTGTGTGTTTTGGTCAATTAAATTTGAATTAATAACCCACTACAAAACCTATTTGCACTGGAGCTTCAGCACTTTCTTGTATAGAGCTAAATTCAAGCTTTCTTCTTTTATGGTAAGTCACCTAGGACCTAAAGCAACAAAGTGTCCCACACCATCACATTGCCCAAACTACTGGTGTAGTCATTAAATATACAATAGATCTGGATTGCCAAATTATCAAATTATTGAAGAGTTAAGACATCTTGCATGCTAGCTTTGTGGCAGAGACAGAAATACAAACTCGTGCCAGGAACACTGGCCATGACTATTATTTATTGTTATATGTTTGCTATTATTTCATACCAAAGTAAAAAAGACCGTTTGGCTTGTTGGTGAAGAAGCTGCCAGTGGCTCTTGGTGAAGATACATCAGCTCCTCTCTGAATCAGCATCTTCACCAGATTCATGTTCTGGTTGATGGTGGCAAAGTGCAGCGCTGTCTGCCCTGTGTGGAGATAAGGAAAGATCAGGTCCAACAAGTGCTAAAGACTAAAGGAACATGAAGCAAAGTGTTGGTGAAAATTAGTCTGCAGCTATCAACCTTTACAGTTAATTTACAGTGGATGTGAAAGAAGATAGCATTGGTTGACTTCTGGAAAGATGTAGCAATATGTGACTGTGATACGTGATTTCATCATGTTGAATACGGGGGTAAGTATAAGTTCTGAATGGTTGTTTGGAAAATGGTTTTAAAATGTACAGTTAGTTTTGTTTCATGTCTTGGAAATGGGCTGCTTTTTTCAACAATTTTAGTATTTGGCCTAATCCTAACCACATGTCCATGTTGTGGTGGTGGCTGGATGGTATAATGGTTAAGGGCTTTGCCTCTGGCACAGGAGACCTGGGTTGAATCTCGGCTCTGCCTGTACAGTAAGCCAGCACCTATTCAGTAGGAGACCTTAGGCAAGTCTCCTAATACTGCTACTGCCTATAGAGCGCACCCTAGTGGCTGAAGCTCTGGCGCTTTGAGTCTGCCAGGAGAAAAGCGTAATATAAATGTTATTTGTCTTGTCTTGTCATGTTATGATGCCAAATAAAAAAATACAGTGGCCCTTACTTAACTTGCTTTTACTCCTAAACTTTCTCCTTGGTGTCATTTACACACCTTATTAATCAAATGTCTTTTAAGCTATCAACAAGAAAGAAAATACTCAGAATAATTTTGATAGTTCTACCTACTTTTTGGTTCTTCTGGAATTGCAGGGTGCTAAAAAATTTTTTTGAAACAGAAGATAAAAAATTGTCTCCTAGGAGAAAAAGGCTCCTATTCAATTGACTTTTTCTCCTGTGTTTTCTCCATGGTGATATTTTCACACCTTATCAATAAAATGCTTTTTTAAAATGCTGGCAAGCAAGAAAATACTCAAAATTGTTTTTAATTTTCAATTTGCAAAGTGCTGAACAGCTATTTTAAATAGAAGTTGAAAAATGTATCTAGGAGAAAACAAGAGAGAAAGTTAATTGCGTATGGGCCAAAGTGACTTAAATAAGGGCCAGTGTATGTAGGCAGAGATAACCCAGACTTGGGCACCTAGGATGATACTAGGTGATTTAAGGCTGTGTTATTTAAAGATGATGAAAACACGATGACATGGCTATGTGAAAAGGACAAGAACTGGTACAGGCAAGGCATACACACTAGTAGCAAGTTGAGCAACCAAAAAAGAGTGAGTAAAAATAATAATAATAATACCTTTTTTTGTATAGCGCTTTTCTCCTGTCGGACTCAAAGCGCTTGCGAGGCAGCCACTAGGGCGCACTCAGTAGGCAGTGGCAGTGTTAGGGAGTCTTGCCCAAAGAACTCCTTACTGAATTACTGGCTTACTGAACAGGCAGAGCCGAGATTCGAACCCAAGTCTCCTGTGTCAGAGGCAGAGCCCTTAACCAGTACACCATCCAGCCACTATAGGCATTATGTTACTTACATACTTAAATACTTGAAATATTATACCAGATTGGGCTGCCATTTTAGCTGTGTTATATTTTTGTTTATTTATTTTTTTTGTTATGTGCTGCTCTTTACTACACTGGCACTAAAGTCCCAGGCCTGAATTCAGCTAGTATGAGACTGATGGGTATTAAGACTCAGATTGTGCAACCTACCTTGGTAAAGCTCAGATGTCATAGGAAGGTTGAGAAGGTAGGGAGCCTCTGTTAATAAGATCTCTGCTGCTTGCAAGTTGTCGTGCATAGCTGCCACATGAAGGGCAGTTTCTCCTAGTGCCCCTGATGGAGACATAGTGTAGTGCAGTGTGAGTATATAGGAAAACGATTGTCAAGAAAAATGGTACAGGCTTAATGACTATAAACAAATTAGCTTTTCTTATTGTCCCTCTGATGCTATTGCTAGATGTTTATATCCAACTTAGATCCTTGTGGAGAATTGTAAGACATTGGTGGCACCTGGGATTTAACACTCTTCGACAATCCCAGGACAACAAAAAATGGGGAGCATTGATCAGCAGATCCACTCAATCTGCTTTTCTCTGATATTGGAGTTTATGTTGTACTGTGCAACCAGTTGTGGCAACATTTAATAAGAAGTCCCAAAGCATTATAGATGGTCAGTGAGTTGCATAGATAGATAGATAGATAGATAGATAGATAGATAGATAGATAGATAGATAGATAGATAGATAGATAGATAGATAGATAGATAGATAGATTTAACGAGGAAGGTTTGGTTTGGCCAATTTTTGCTAAAGTGTTTTTAAATACTTATGTGTTTGCAAAGAACAATGTTATCTTTGTGGAATTAGGGTATATCTATATATCATTGGTCAACCTGAATGTGAGCTGAAGACAAATAGACTAACGTTTGTTAAACAGCAGTAAAGTTGATGCAAAACTGAAAATGCTGGATTAAAGCGGACAGCAAAAGCATAATCACCTTTACAGAAAAAAAAAACAATTCTTGTTACGGCTTATAGAGCTCCTTCAGAGATGCTGCAGTGCAGTTACTTACTGGGAGCACAGAAAGGGTTAAACTCCTATGTTTACATATTAGTTCACGGCTCGTCAGACTCAGCAGAGAGCTGGGAACTCTAAGCTTACACTAGCTCTGTACTTGCTAAAATGAGAGAAATAGACAGGCTGTTCTGTATAAACACACACAGGGTGTACACAGGGTGGATTTCTATGTGTTCTCCTTTTCTCCTGTGCAAGAGTTCAGATCTGCTTTAAGCTCATTTCAGGTTAACCTTAATGGAACACATCTAGCGTATGTACAAGAGCTCTCTGGAAATGCCTAAAGAATCCGACATGTCAAATTTTTAATGCCTGAAGCCCAAGTGACCTTGAGTGCATTGTTCTATTCATCCTGCCCACCAGACAGATTAGGTGCAACGCCCTAGGCTAGTGATGTGTCTGTACTGCACTCAGCTCCTACCTGTCATTCAAGGGACTGAATCCTGATCACTGCAGTTGGAAGTCCTTGCGCATATGTATGTGGCTTTAATGTTAAATCCTATTTATAGAGTGCAGCCATGATTCTCAGTTTGCAAAGCATGCTGGGATTTGTAATAAGTACGATATGACTGTAAAGATTTCTCAGAGTGTGGAGGAAATATGGGAGTTATTACATAGCTGATGGATTCTTTGGTCACAGCCCAGTGTCATTATGAAGCAGTATTCAGAAATGTTTCATACCTCTCTGGAATGGATCACATTTTTCTGATGCTAAAATATCTCTTAGAAGTTCCACATTATTTTCTTTGGCAGCCTTTAAAATAGGCAGTTCCTGGATCCTGCAATCCCAAAGCAAAAGATGTTTAGATAATTTTACGTCTGCTCTAATACATTGCACAGGTTGTTTTTCCTAAAACTATCATTTCTTTCTAAATGGGTTTTTCAAAAATAACAAAGCAGATCCCTTACTTAAAGCGGACCCAAACCAAACCTTTTTTTAATTCAAAATATTTAGTTGCAGCACTTTGACACTTACAAATATAAATAAACACTCCTTCATGCCTATGAGCATTTCAGTTCATGCTTTTCACCCTTCTCTTTTCATAGCTAGGGTTATACATGTGGCAGCCATTAGCAATTCCTCCATTGCCAGACACCATCTACTCCACCAGTTTGCCGGATTTTTTGCCGGCAATATGAAAGGAAGGGAGGGGTTTCTCCAATAAATGTAAAATATTTTATATTTGTCATCATGCAGCTGAAAAAAGGCTGCTATTTATTATTATAATTTAGAAAATAGATTTTATTTCTGAAATCTTGTATTTTTAATTTGGGTACACTTTAACTTAAAGAGGACGTGTATATATACACCCAATGTAGTTGTGGCACTTGCACTACCAGTTTATTACTAAATTAAGGTTTATGTGGCATCATTTTAACTGTGACGAGTTATAGAATACATTTGAGTGTGTTTTAAAGCTTGGACCCACATCACATAAAAAATAAGTAGGGAGAAACTCAATCCAACATAGAAAGTTATTTTTAAAATTATGATCAAACTTGGGAAAGTTTAAGCAAAACTACAAGAGACATATGTGGTAACATTTTAACCCTGATAAGTAGTAGAATAGATTTTAGGGTGTTTTACGGTTAAGGCCTATGTCTTGTGTATTCTTTTTAGCGACAATCTACTTCAAAAGCAATATTTTTTTTGTATATTCTGTACCAAAATAAAAGACTTGTAAAATTAAAACAAAGTGACAGAATATAAATATTGTTACCTTAGGAACTTAGCTTTTTAAATATGTATGCAATTAGGGTATAGTATTACTATTAGTTTTGAAAAATAAGGTATTGTAATCATCGATAGTGTACAATGAGATAGTGTACAATGAGAAAGCAAAACACACAAAACAGAAAAAAGACCCTTTTATTTCCAAATATATTATTGTCACCATACATTGTACTAGGACCAGCATCTAAACATTGTAATAATAAGCAGGATGGATAAGCAAATATAATTTGTAGGTTTAACTTATACTGTATATACTTAAATACAAGTCGACCTCGTGTATAAGTCAACTCCAATTTTCAACAATATTAAGATGGAATTTTTTAGTGACTCAAGTAGAAGTCTACCCCGCAAAGTTAATGGCTGCACTTGGGGCTGCATACAGTATTGCAGCCATTAACCCCTCCTGTCCCTTAAGTGCAGCCAGTACATCCCCCAGGCCCCCAAGTATTGCAATTATTCACTCCCTTTTATGCAACCCAGTATCCCCATGCCTCTTTCCTTGATAATGGTTGTGGACTTTCAGACCTGTGTGTTCTTTGCATTTCCTTTATCAAGAAAGTGTCACTTACCACTGGGTACATTGCTGCAAATAGGAATGTCACTATTAGTACACACATTACTCAGTGTGCTCAGTGTTGCCTGTGACTCATGAATAAGTCGACCACTATATTTTTATGAAGTGAGTTAGACTTATACTCGAGTATATACAGTAGTTAGCATTATTTATTGTAAAGCTATAATGGATGTAAATGGACAAATAGTGTTTTTTCATTTTTTTCCCTTTAAAATGCATAGAAAATAAGGTAATTACTAAATAAAACTATCACTCACTAAAAGCCTAATTTGTCCTGAAAAAAATATATAGATCATTTATGTTTGATAAGTAGTAATAAAGTGGGAGCAGTGCTTATATGGGAAAATTGCTTGGTGGCTGAAGTGGTTTTAAGGTGGGATGTGGTAGAACTGTGTCTAATCCTAGGACAGGTCAGACTGAGGGCTCTTGCACACTACATGCGATTCAAATTTTTTATAATATCCAATTTTTTTTATTCCGATTAAAAAAACGCCGCAGCATGCAGTAATTTTTTTTAATTGGAAGCAAAAATCAGATCATATAAAAAATCAGAATCGCATGTAGGACTTGATTCACTAAACCCTGATAACTCATATCATGGCTGTTTTGGTGCGCATTTTCGCATTTGCATGTGATCATGAATTATCGCATGCAAACACGAATTATCGCGTGCAATTGCGAGTTTTTGCATGAAAATTTACAATTGCGTGTGAAAATTTGCGATTGCGCGCAAACGCAAAAATGCGCGCAAAAACTGTTGTGATATGAGTTATCATGGTTTAGTGAATCAAGCCCGTAGTGTGCAAGAGGCCTGAACCATGCTTATCAAGTGATCTGCAGTGATTTTATTGCCTGATTTATGTTGCAGATCCTTTTTAGAGCAAAATACAAGTGTTAAAATTTCAACCCTGACATTTCTTTACATTTTTATACTTCCATACATGCTTACCCTATTTTCCCAACTTACAGTAATTTAATGTACCCAAGGTTTTCCCCAACTCTATTTTTCTACCACCCTTTTTTTTTTAAAAACATTAAAGATATTACCAATATTAACTTCTTCCTCCCCTCTACCTACTACCAATCGTCCCATTCCCGTTTCTCTAAAGGTACTCATACAGCTAGCGATTTTGGTGGCTGAACAACAAGTAGATAGCTCTCTCTCTGAATGAATCTGATCGGAGAGAGATCTGTTGGCTGCCATAAACCGCAGGTCGATTCCCGATCGATTTCAGCATGAAATCTTTCTGCAATTGCCCTTGTGGCGTTGCCTCACTATCTTGTTTCCCCCCTGGCCGCTGTCTCCCCTTAATGTACATGTATCACCACCACCCAGGTGCCCCTGCACAATTCTTTTTAGCTTATAACAAACAGTGTATGTACTCTGTACTCCAGTTCTGTTTGAACTCTGGATTTATTACGTCTCCCATCACCCAGAGTCTGTGGTATGTGATGTTTTAGCAAACAAGTGGTCTTATCTATTTGTCATAAATTAACTAGTATCCCTGTGAGACCCTCCTGAAGTTGTAATGAAGGCATCTTTTAACATGTATTTAAGTTTTCAAAAGAATGTTTCTCCTCTGTGTGTCCAGTGTTTGTAAGCTATGTGTTTTAACATCTTGTTCATAATATACAGGAACAAAGTCAACAAAGTGAAGAAGGCTTATTAGCTGAAAGCTTACTTTTTATTTACCTCTAAGTTAGCCAATAAATGGCATCATCCTGATTCAAAACGTCTTAAAGAGGCACTGAAGCGAAAAAAAAAAATATGATATAGTGAATTGGTTGTGTACTATGAATAATTACTAGAAGATTAGCAGCAAAGAAAATATTCTCATACTTTTATTTTCAGGTATTGTAACGATTGTGGAATTCTCTCCGTGATCAGCGCACAAGACGTGTGCGCTGACACTACGGAAATCCTCCACAAACGTATAATTTGCAGAAACCCAGCAGAAGGTGCAATGCAATGCCCCTGTAGAGGGAAATTCCTGTCGACAGGGGGAGCTGTGGAGTGCAGAGGAACAGCTCCTCTGCTCTACCACACACGCCAGACAGGAATTGCACGAAGGGACGGAACGCAATCACAAGAGAAGCGATTGAGAATGAGCACAGAGACAGATTGTATGTGTGTGCACCAAATCAGTCGCCAACCCGTGACGGTGCACACACCACAGCAGATACGAAGTAGGAACGCGATCGCGAGAGGTGCGATCGCCAGACGTGACACAAGGCTACAGCAAGGCAGAGCACGAGAGTAGCAAAGGCACAGCAAATCATACAATGAGAAGACAAGGAAAATAACAAACGCTAACTGAACGCGAACACCGCACTCATTCGCAACAGTGCACGCGTTCGTGCGCGGTCTCCATGTGATAAGCACAATAGAGACAAGCATGCCTAACTAACCACCGACAGACAAACATGAAACAGAGGACGCGAGCGCTTGCTTAACGGTTACCTCACCGAGCCTCCAGCAAGCGTTCGTAGCAGACAAGACAGACACACGAAAACATGAATAAGCGAACTATAGGATCCACAGCACTAGTCAAAGTGGCTAGCGCGATCCAGGAAGACAGAACAGAAGGATCCACAGCACTAGCGCAGGATGCTAGTGCGATCCAGGTACAGAGTAGCAGAACAGAAGGATCCACAGCACTAGCGCAGGATGCTAGTGCAATCCAGATACAGAGTAGCAGAACAGAAGGATCCACAGCACTGATCAGATCAGAAGGGGCTACCAGTAACAACCGCTGTTCCGGTTAGCACCCAGACACACAGAACGATTTCCTGTCGACCACCGCTGGGACAGGACAATCACAACAGACAAACAAAACAGATAAGCAATCCTAACTGCACTAAGGAAACATGCCCAGTGCAGTTTCCAGGTATTACTCTAGGCTAATCTTCAACAAAGAGCAAGGCTGACACTCTCGGCGAGTGCCACACAGGATCTAACTCTTATGACCAGCAACTACTGTGGGAAACATAACTCTTTATAAAGCAAGCCCACAGGGGATGGGGCTAGGCAATCTGCATGACAAACATATGCAAATTCCTCAGCAGCAAGCTGCACAACTGACAAAAGGTCTCTCTTCCAGAGACCTGCAGAATGCAGACCTGAACAGTGATCAAAAGGCGCTAAGCAGATCATCACAGGTATATAGTGTTTTTTCTAACATTGCATCATTCTATAATATGTGCACATTACACAACACTCAGCATTCAAAATGAGTCTTTCAGAGCAGTCTGTGAAGTATTGACCTCTCCTCTAGCAGAGGAAAAGTAAATAGTCCAGGAACAGTTGAGATAATAAAAGTCAGATAACAGCCCGCTCCACGACTAACTTAGTCGGAGAGCTTAATGGCTTGTTTGCATAGAGATAACAACTGGAGTTTCTCAACTCTTCCTGTACTGGAAACAATTACACTGATGTATCTGATCTTAATGTTTTATTTCTTAGCTGTGCTACACATACAAATCATAATATCATCATTTTTTTTCGCTTCAGTGTCTCTTTAAATTTGGAACCCCCAAAGGTATCCACGTATAACAGAACATCCATCACACCACATTTTTACCTCTTCTGCTGTAAAAGATCCATATTATCCTCATTGTCTATCCATTCTGAGCATCCCATATTGAGGCAGAGTTCTGTCATGCTCTTCTTCCTCATGTTGATGTTGTACCTACAATAGGTTGAAAAACAGTAGTAATCTTCTTCATAAAGATATGACTTTCTAACTTTTTTCCTCACCTTATGCTACAGAAGACCTTTTTTAACTTATCAAATGCAAAAAAAAAGCAAAAAACAAAAAACAAAAAGAAACTAGAAGGAAAAGTGATATTAAACAGAATCAACTGTTTATCTTTTGTTGGATATGTACTGACTACTGAAGCCACTATTTTACTACTGTGTAATGGGAGGGAAGAGAAGTACCTTAACCACTTTACCCCCAGCGGTACGAATTTCTCCGCCCCTATTTCCCCCCCTAAAAAAACCAGGGACGGAGAAATCCGTACCTTCCGCGCTACCGCCGCTGTCCGCACTCCCGCCATTCGTGCACGCGCTCCCACTGCTCGTGCATGCCGCCGCCCGCTTGCCCGGAGATCAATGAATGGGAAAATCCATTCCCGTTTGTTGATCTAAGCCCCCGCAATGATCCGCTGCTTCTATTACAAACAGTGTGATCATTGTGATTCTCCCAGCCTCCTACTGCTTCCTGTAAGCGTCCTTCCGGACGCTTACAGGTCGCATGTAAACAGACTTACTGTGGCCATCTTGTGTCCAAATAGTAAACTACACCCTGAAGCATTTTACACATACAAATACATTGTTTTACACAATAAATTAACTCATTACCTCCCACACTCCAATTATTATTTTTTTGTAATTAAAAAAAAATAAAATAATAAAAAAAAAAAAAATTAAAAAAAAACATAAATAGTTACCTTAGGGACTGAACTTTTTAAATATTTATATCAAGAGGGTATAACACTGTTACTTTATAAACTACGGGCTTGTAATTAGGGATGGTCGCAAAACTGAAAAAATGCACCTTTAATTCCAAATAAAATATTGGCGCCAATCATTGTGATAGGGACATAATTTAAACGGTTTTATAACCGGGACAAATGGGCAAATACATTTCATGGGTTTTAATTACAGTAGCATGCTTTATTTAAAAACTATAATGGCCGAAAACTGAAAAATAATATTTTTTTCCCACATTTTTTCCTACTTTCCCATTAAAACACATTTAGAATAAAATAATTCTTGGCATAATGTCCCACCTAAAGAAAGCCTAATTGGTGCTGAAAAAAACAAGATATAGTTCATTTCATTGCGATAAGTATTAATAGAGTTATAGACGAATGAATGGATGGAGCGCTGAAAGGTGAAAATTTCTCTGGTGTTCAAGGGGTAAAACCCCTCAGTGGTGAAGTGGTTAAATCATTCAAATAGAAGTCAAGAAGTATTTATTATTATTATTATTATTATTATTATTATTATTTTATTTTAGTATTTAAAGGAATGCAGTAGGGTAGGTAATACCTCTAGTAGAAACAGTAGAGTGTTGTGTTTAGAGTTGGGCCGAACGGTTCGCCTGCGAACGGTTCCATGCGAACTTCAATGGTTCGCGTTTGCGTCCCGCAGGCGAACCTTTGCGGAAGTTCGGTTCGCCCCATAATGCACATGGAGGGTCAACTTTGACCCTCTACATCACAGTCAGCAGGCCCAGTGTAGCCAATTAGGCTACACTAGCCCCTGGAGCCCCACCCCCCCTTATATAAGGCAGGCAGCGGCGGCCATTACGGTCACTCGTGTGCTGCCTGCGTTAGTGAGAGTAGGGCGAGCTGCTGCAGACTGTCTCTCAGGGAAAGATTAGTTAGGCTTAACTTGTTCCTGTCTGGCTGCATACCTGTTCTGTGAGCCCACCACTGCATACCTGTGCTGTGAACCCACCACTGCATACCTGTGCTGTGAACCCACCACTGCATACCTGTGCTGTGAACCCACCACTGCATACCTGTGCTGTGAACCCACCACTGCATACCTGTTCAGTTAACCCACCACTGCATACCTGTGCTGTGAACCCACCACTGCATACCTGTTCAGTGAACCTGCCACTGCATACCTGTTCTGTTCAGTGGACCCGCCACTGTATACCTGTTCATTGAACCCACCACTGCATACCTGTGCTGTGAACCCACCACTGCATACCTGTTCTGTGAACCCACCACTGCATACCTGTGCTGTGAACCCACCACTGCATACCTGTTCAGTGAACCTGCCACTGCATACCTGTTCTGTTCAGTGGACCCGCCACTGTATACCTGTTCATTGAACCCACCACTGCATACCTGTGCTGTGAACCCACCACTGCATACCTGTTCTGTGAACCCACCACTGCATACCTGTTCAGTGAACCCGCCACTGCATACCTGTTCTGTTCAGTGGACCCGCCACTGTATACCTGTTCAGTGAACCCACCACTGCATACCTGTTCTGTTCAGTGAACCTGCCACTGCATACCTGTTCTGTGAACCCGCCACTGTATACCTGTTCTGTTTAGTGAACCCGCCACTGTATACCTGTTCAGTGAACCCGCCACTGCATACCTGTTGTGTTCAGTGAACCTGCCACTGCATACCTGTTCTGTGAACCCGCCACTGTATACCTGTTCTGTTTAGTGAACCCGCCACTGCATACCTGTTCTGTTCAGTGGACCCGCCACTGCATACCTGTTCTGTTCAGTGGACCCGCCACTGTATACCTGTTCAGTGAACCCGCCACTGCATACCTGTTCTGTTCAGTGGACCCGCCACTGTATACCTGTTCATTGAACCCACCACTGCATACCTGTGCTGTGAACCCACCACTGCATACCTGTTCTGTGAACCCACCACTGCATACCTGTTCAGTGAACCCGCCACTGCATACCTGTTCTGTTCAGTGGACCCGCCACTGTATACCTGTTCAGTGAACCCACCACTGCATACCTGTGCTGTGAACCCACCACTGCATACCTGTTCTGTGAACCCACCACTGCATACCTGTTCAGTGAACCCACCACTGCATACCTGTTGTGTTCAGTGAACCCGCCACTGCATACCTCTTCTGTTCAGTGGACCCGCCACTGTATACCTGTTTAGTGACCCCGCCACTGCATACCTGTTGTGTTCAGTGAACCTGCCACTGCATACCTGTTCTGTGAACCCGCCACTGTATACCTGTTCTGTTTAGTGAACCCGCCACTGTATACCTGTTCTGTGAACCCGCCACTGCATACCTGTGCTGTGAACCCACCACTGCATACCTGTTCTGTGAACCCACCACTGCATACCTGTGCTGTGAACCCACCACTGCATACCTGTTCAGTGAACCTGCCACTGCATACCTGTTCTGTTCAGTGGACCCGCCACTGTATACCTGTTCATTGAACCCACCACTGCATACCTGTGCTGTGAACCCACCACTGCATACCTGTTCTGTGAACCCACCACTGCATACCTGTTCAGTGAACCCGCCACTGTATACCTGTTCTGTTCAGTGGACCCGCCACTGTATACCTGTTCAGTGAACCCACCACTGCATACCTGTGCTGTGAACCCACCACTGCATACCTGTTCTGTGAACCCACCACTGCATACCTGTTCAGTGAACCCACCACTGCATACCTGTTGTGTTCAGTGAACCCGCCACTGCATACCTCTTCTGTTCAGTGGACCCGCCACTGTATACCTGTTTAGTGACCCCGCCACTGCATACCTGTTGTGTTCAGTGAACCGGCCACTGCATACCTGTTCTGTGAACCCGCCACTGTATACCTGTTCTGTTTAGTGAACCCGCCACTGTATACCTGTTCAGTGAACCCGCCACTGCATACCTGTTGTGTTCAGTGAACCTGCCACTGCATACCTGTTCTGTGAACCCGCCACTGTATACCTGTTCTGTTTAGTGAACCCGCCACTGCATACCTGTTCTGTTCAGTGGACCCGCCACTGCATACCTGTTCTGTTCAGTGGACCCGCCACTGTATACCTGTTCAGTGAACCCGCCACTGCATACCTGTTCTGTTCAGTGGACCCGCCACTGTATACCTGTTCAGTGAACCCGCCACTGCATACCTGTTGTGTTCAGTGAACCTGCCACTGCATACCTGTTCTGTGAACCCGCTATTGTATACCGGTTCTGTTTAGTGAACCCGCCACTGTATACCTGTTCTGTTTAGTGAACCCGCCACTGCATACCTGTTCTGTTCAGTGGACCCGCCACTGTATACCTGTTCAGTGAACCCGCCACTGCATACCTGTTGTGTTCAGTGAACCTGCCACTGCATACCTGTTCTGTGAACCCGCCACTGTATACCTGTTCTGTTTAGTGAACCCGCCACTGCATACCTGTTCTGTTCAGTGGACCCGCCACTGTATACCTGTTCAGTAAACCCACCACTGCATACCTGTTGTGTTCAGTGAACCTGCCACTGCATACCTGTTGTGTTCAGTGAACCTGCCACTGCATACCTGTTCTGAGAACCCGCCACTGTATACCTGTTCTGTTCAGTGAACCCACCGCATCAGTGCGCATACCTGTGCAGTTAAGTGAACCCACCTACCTACGTGAGTGCACGCAGTGTGATATACCACTCCGTGCATACCCGATATGGACAAAACAGGTAGAGGAAGAGGTAGTGCCAGAGCCAGAGGAAGGCCACCCGGCAGGTCTGCGCGAGGTCGTGTAAATGTAATTTCGTGTGGACCTGGCCCACAGTACAGTGCTCGGAAGAAGGCACGTCCCATCACCTCCCAAGATTGTCAGGACGTGGTTGAGTATTTAGCGACACAGAACACCTCATCTTGCTCAGCCACCAGCGCTACTACTAGCACCACTTCCGCTGCATTTGACACTTCGCAAGAATTATTTAGTGGTGAAATCACTGATGCACAGCCATTGTTGTTACAGCCAGATGAATTTTCACCAGCTCATATGTCTGAGTTACGCGGCAACACTATGGATGTAACGTGTCAGGAGGATGAAGGACCTACTGATGGTGCAAGTTTGGATTTGTCTGAGGCAAGCGAAGCTGGGCAGGATGACTATGATGATGACGGTAAAAGGGATCCTCTGTATGTTCCCAATAGAGGAGATGAAGAGGTAGACAGTTCAGAGGGGGAGTCAGAGAGTAGTAGGAGGAGAGAAGTTGCTGAAAGAAGCTGGGGCAGCTCTTCGTCAGAAACAGCTGGTGGCAGAGTCCGGCACCATGTATCGCCACCTATGTACAGCCAGCCAACTTGCCCTTCAGCATCAGCTGCTGAGGTCCCCATAGTGCCCACATCCCAGGGTGGCTCAGCGGTGTGGAAATTTTTTAATGTGTGTGCCTCAGATCGGACCAAAGCCATCTGTTCGCTCTGCCAACAAAAATTGAGCCGTGGAAAGGCCAACACTCACGTAGGGACAAGTGCCTTACAAAGGCACCTGGAGAAAAGGCACAAACAGCAATGGGATGGCCACCTGAGCAAAAGCAGCAGCAGCACACAAAAGCAAAGCCACCCTCCTTCTCCTCTTCCTCCTCCATCAGGTGCATTATCTGCTTCTGCCGCTTTCTCCCTTCCACCTTCACAGGCACCCTCCTCCACTCCGCCTCTGCCCTTGAGCGGTTCCTGCTCCTCTGCCCACAGCAGCAGTCAGGTGTCCGTGAAGGAAATGTTTGAGCGGAAGAAGCCAATTTCGGCCAGTCACCCCCTTGCCCGGCGTCTGACAGCTGGCGTGGCGGAACTGTTAGCTCGGCAGCTGTTACCATACCGGCTGGTGGACTCTGAGGCCTTCCGTAAATTTGTGGCCATCGGAACACCGCAGTGGAAGATGCCAGGCCGCACTTATTTTTCGAGAAAGGCCATACCCCAACTGCACCGTGAAGTTGAGAGGCAAGTGGTGTCATCTCTTGCGAAGAGCGTTGGGTCAAGGGTACACCTGACCACGGATGCCTGGTCTGCCAAGCATGGGCAGGGCCGCTACATTACCTACACAGCCCATTGGGTGAACCTGGTGGTGAACGATGGCAAGCAGGGCGCAGCGGACCAAATTGTGACACCTCCACGGCTTGCAGGCAGGCCTCCTGCCACCTCCTCTCCTCCTGCTACATGCTCTTCGCTGTCCTCCTCCTCCTTGGCTGAGTGGCAGTTCTCCTCTGCAGCTACACAGCCCCAGCTCCGCAGGGCCTATGCTGCATGCCAGGTAAGACGGTGTCACGCCATCTTAGACATGTCTTGTCTCAAAGCGGAGAGTCACACTAGAGCAGCTCTCCTGGCTGCTCTTAAGAAACAGGTGGATGAGTGGCTGACCCCGCACCACCTGGAGATAGGCAACGTGGTGTGCGACAACGGCAGCAATCTGCTTGCCGCTTTGCATATGGGGAAGCTGACACACATACCCTGCATGGCACATGTCATGAATCTAGTGGTTCAAAGATTTGTGGCAAAGTACCCTGGCTTAGCGAATGTCCTGAAGCAGGCCAGGAAGTTCTGTGGGCATTTGAGGCGGTCTTACACAGCCATGGCACGCTTTGCGGAAATTCAGCGCAAAAACAACATGCCGGTGAGACGCCTCATTTGCGATAGCCCGACTCGCTGGAACTCGACCCTGCTCATGTTCTCCCGCCTGCTAGAACAGAAGAAAGCCGTGACCCACTACCTCTACAACTACAGTAGAATGAAACAGTCTGGGAAGATGGGGATGTTCTGGCCCGACAACTGGACACTGATGAAAAATGCATGCAGGCTCATGCGGCCGTTTGAGGAGGTGACCAACCTGGTGAGCCGCATTGAGGGCACCATCAGCGACTTAATTCCCTACGCTTACTTCTTGGAGCGTGCTGTGCGTAGAGTGGCGGATGAAGCTGTGAATGAGCGTGACCAGGAACCGTTACGGCAGGAACAGGCATGGGACCAATTTTCATCAGACCCAGCTGTTTCCTCAACACCTGCGGCAGCACAGAGGGGGGAGGAGGAGGAAGAAGAGAAGTCGTGTGCAGAAGACGAGTCAGACTCAGAGGATGATGAGCAAGGTGTTTCTTTGGGGGAGGAGGAGGAGGGGACAGCGGCAGGAGAACAACCTCAGCAGGCATCGCAAGGGGCTTGTGCTGCTCAACCTTCCCGTGGTATTGTTCGCGGCTGGGGGGAGGAGGTTGACTTACCTGACGTCACTGAGGAAGAGCAAGAGGAGATGGAGGGTACTGGATCCGACTTTGTGCAGATGTCGTCTTTTATGCTGTCCTGCCTGTTCAGGGACCCCCGTATAAAAAACCTCAAGGGGAATGACCTGTACTGGGTGGCCACACTACTAGACCCTCGGTACAGGCACAAAGTGGCGGACCTGTTACCAACTCACCGGAAGGTGGAAAGGATGCAGCACATGCAGAACCAGCTGTCAACTATGCTTTACAATGCCTTTAAGGGTGATGTGACGGCACAACACCAGCAAGGTACCACTGCCACTAATCCTCCTCCCGTGTCCACGCAGTCAAAGACAGGACGCTCCAGCGATCTCATGGTGATGTCGGACATGCGGACGTTCTTTAGTCCAACGCCTCGCCGTAGCCCTTCCGGATCCACCCTCTACCAACGCCTGGAACGGCAGGTAGCAGACTACCTGGCCTTAAGTGTGGATGTAGACACTGCTGTGAACAGCGATGAGGAACCCTTGAACTACTGGGTGCGCAGGCTTGACCTGTGGCCAGAGCTGTCCCAATTTGCCATCCAACTTCTCTCCTGCCCTGCCGCAAGCGTCCTGTCAGAAAGGACCTTCAGCGCAGCTGGAGGCATTGTCACAGAGAAGAGAAGTCGCCTAAGTCACAAAAGTGTTAAGTACCTCACCTTTATCAAAATGAATGAGGCATGGATCCCAGAGGGCTGCTGCCCGCCCCAAGACTAAGTCAGTCCCCGCACACACAGCATCTCTGCCTGCACGCCGTGTGACTGGCTGCCTGGCCTGCCCCAAGAAGACTAAGTCGCTCCCAGTCCCTCCACACAGCATGTCTGCCTGCAGGCCGCTTGACTACCTTCTCCGCCACCACCAACAGGGTCCGGGACTCCAGGCGGATTGCTGAATTTTTTAGGCCGCTGCTAGCAGCGGCCGCTGTAATAATTTTTCTGGTGCGTGTACATGACTGCCTAATTTTTCTGGCTGCACTGCGGGCAGCTGCAACAACAAAAAGAAAAGGCATGTACATGCGCCCATTCCCCTTCGTGATCATTACCTTGCCGTGGTGAAGGGGCTTGCGTATCACAATGAAGCAATGACCGGCGCCTAGATGAGTGTCTCGGGGGGCACACCCACGATAATAAGGTCGTTGCCTCATTGTGGTCAGACCAAATTTGATCAGCTGGACAGTCACTGTTCTGTCATTCAGCTACATCAGCCAGGCGACCATATGGGCTGTAAAGCCACCAAAACCTGCACTCTCGCCATGGTGCGCACCAGTCCAGCACGGCTGTCACTACACAAACAGCTGTTTGCGGTGCGTTACACAGTGAGTTTGGTGTGTCAGTGTGAAGCAGTACCTTAATTACACTACCTGATTGATGTATACACATGCAAGATGTTTGAAAGCACTTTAGGCCTGTCATTTAGCATTCAATGTGATTTCTGCCCTTAAAACGCTGCTTTGCGTCAAATCCAGATTTTTCCCCGGGACTTTTGGCATGTATCCCACTCCGCCATGCCCCCCTCCAGGTGTTAGACCCCTTGAAACATCTTTTCCATCACTTTTGTGGCCAGCATAATTATTTTTTTTTTCAAAGTTTGCATCCCCATAGAAGTCTATTGCGGTTCGCGAACTTTAACGCGAACCGAACCTTCCGCGGAAGTTCGCGAACCAGGTTCGCGAACCTAAAATCGGAGGTTCGGCCCAACTCTAGTTGTGTTGGCCTTCAGTAAAAGCAAGGAGTTTTGAATCAGGATGATATCATTTATTGGCTAATTTAAAGATGAATAAACAGTAAGCTATTGGCTTATGAACAGCCTTCGTTGGACTTGGTTAGGAACAAGTCCAACAAAGGCTTTTTATAAGCCGAAAGCTCACTGTTTACTCATCTCTAAGTTAGCCAATAAATGGTATCATCCTGAATAAAAACTCCATGCTAGAACCTCTAGAAGACTTATTTTTCCCATTCTTATTATTCTCCTTACTTGAACACTATTTCTGCGACAACTAGCAAATGTCTTCTGAAGGAATGAACAAGCAAACATTACATTTTGCCCAGAGGACAATTTTTAGTGAAAATACATTTATCTCGGGACGGAAAAGAAATAGAAGAGACTGTGTGTAAGCTCTGCTGCCAACATTGCATTTTGGTTGTTCCATAATCAATGCACTCCCTTGACTCACCACCAATCAATCGGACAGAAATAGATCAGGAATCAAATTGATCAGATCTGCTTGATATCGATGGGAAACAATGATAAGTTTATGGACACCTTAACTGAATCAGAAGATACTGTAACAGGGGAAAAAAAACGGCTAATCTGCATTGAAAGTAGAAAAAAAAAATCACTAGCATTTTGCCAACGTGATCGCTACAGTCAGATGACTGCCATATAGTATTCACTACATTAGCGCATTTCAAAATGCTAGATTGCCAGCGATTTAAAGTGCTGCGGAAATTGCTAAGAAAGCTCCCCAGTGTGAACAGTTTGGGCAATGCTGTGATTTCAGTAGCAAAAATGCTGTTTAAATCACTTCTTCAAAGTATATCATATACAAGGGCAAACATTTGAAAATTATTTAGAAGAACTGTAGTTCATTCTTCACGTTCTGGTGCTCTCTTTTAAGCCTTCCAGTAAACATAATGTACGTAATGTACAGACAAAAGTGCATGAGGCAGGTATTGTCCAATCCAGCCACATCTAGTGAATCAGGTGACCTCAGAAAATATAACCTGCATGAACGTGGTATAACCAGTTATAGTGACAGTAAACATTGCATAAACTGTGAGACAAATAAGGGTAAGTGGTCGTAAAATTAGTATATGTCAGTTTCTTAAATTCCAGGTTAACCACTCTGCGAACGTCAAATGCCAATGGGCGGCCGCACAATGGCTCCCCAGGACCGCCTAACGACGATTGTCGGCAGGTCCTGGAGGCAGGGATCAGCATGTGTGCAATGCACAGAGCAGGGATCCTTTATCAGCCTGCCAGCCGCGATCGAAACTGGCAGGCTGTTAGGAAAAAAACTGTTATTTTCTTTTCTACAGCGCTGCAATCTAGCGCAGCACCATACAGAGGACAGCTTTGTCACTAAGCTGTCCCCTAGAGTGGTTTACAATCTAATATCTCTCATAGGCTGATGCCTATGAGAGGCAATCATAGTGATTGGATCTCAGGTGGAGGGAGGGAAGGTGGGAGGGATAAGGTAAAAATTAAAAATAACCTGTTTAATAAAAAAATATAGATTTAAAAAAAAATCTACATCACAGCAGCAATTAGATCCCACCAACAGAAAGCTCTGGCCGCGATCTCCTGTCGTGGCCAGTCTGTGCAAGAGGAAGTGCGCTCTTTACGTATCTCTCCAGTGGCCACTACATGTATTAAACGGTAAGTAATCTTAATCTCTGGTACACTTTAAAACAGATCTGAACTAAGAACTTCCTGTCTGTTCTAAAAGATACGTAACAGCATAATAACCTTTTTTTAAAGAAAAAAACATTTATTTGTTACAGCTGATACAATTCCTGCAATAAATCTGCAGTGTGTCTACTTCCTGCTTTCACGGAAGCAGACATATTGTTAACATTCTGTGCTTTCAAATTCGCTTATCTGCTGTGGCAGTCAGGTAACACAAGAAAGAGATCAAATTACAACTTGAGATTAGTCACAGATAAGGATAAGGGGGATATAGACAGGCTAAACTCCCTAAATACGTACAGGGTGCATTTCTCTATGTTTTCCTTTTGTCCTATGCAAGAGTTCAGGTCCACTTTCAATAACCTCATAACATTGTTAAAACAGATGACATTTGTATAGCATGCTGAAGGGTTCATGAGTTTCTTTTAGCAAAATGATTAGCTTTCACTCACCGTTGTCATCTGTAGGAGTAACCTGGTGGAGCTGAACAGGTTTATGGAATGATGTATGATGGTCCATCTGAGGGCTTCGGATAGAGAACATAGGGAGTTTCCATCTCAGCACCTACCAGGAAACCAGATGGATAACAGGAATTGAGTCTCCTTCACTTGTTTAGTGGTTTGTATAAGAGTTTTATCTCAATTGGTGGGTCTGTACCATGCCAAGCAGGTCACGCTGCTCCGTAGATGGTAGTAGATAGTGAGCTTCTGCTGGGCGGACCTGTTGTCCAGGGACAGACAAGGAATGCAGTAGGACCAGACAAGGCAGCAGAGTCCTGTACAGTAGATCACATACTGTATGCATTGTATGCACAGCCTACAAATGCAACTGCATGATAACTAGGCTGCTGTGACCTGAAAGAGAATGTGTACATTGTGTCTTTTATAGAAGGCTTGAGCACGCTCATGTTTCACATCTCTCTTAAAAAGGAGCTGTCTGCAATACTATCTCAGAAAAAAACAACAACACATATATAAGTAGATAAATATTTGCTCTACTTACATAACATATGTATTGCACTGCCCACATTTTGATTTTAGTGATTTTTATGTAAAAAAAAAATTGAAACTCTTTCTTCATTTTAACTGTGTCTATTTTAAAGCCAATCCTGATGTCATTTCATCCCTCACTCTTCTCTGCCTGATTATGTATGCATTGCCCGTCCCCGTCCCAGTCTTCAGGCACTCCCACCCAGCTCTGCAATAGAAAGTGCATTGTCTCAGCATGAGAAATGTTGGCCAATCAGAGAGGAACAGAGGTGAGGGAGGGGAAAACTGGAGGGAGAGAGGTTTCAGCCAATCAGGCTGCATTAGTTAAAGAATGACTGTTAGGCATAAAATACACAATAAGTTCTTTACTACAGGCTGGTAGAAAGGATGCTAAGCAGGCAATTTAAAAGTTTAAAATCATTCTTACTTTTTTTTCATGTAGATTTCTCTCCCCATGCCCCCAGGCTCTAAGATGGTACGAAGACGCAAAAGAGAAATGACAGGCATGCTGAATCAGCCTGGTTGGCTGATGCCTCTGTCACTCACTTCTCTCCTATTTGATTGTCCCCCCGTATAAAAAAACTCAAGGGAAATGAGCTGTACTGGGTGGCCACGCTACTAGACCCTCGGTATAGGCACAAAGTGGCGGACATGTTACCAAGTCATCTAAAGGCAGAAAGGATGCAGCACATGCAGAACAAGCTGGCAAGTATGCTTTACAATGCGTATAAGGGTGATGTCACAGCACAAGGCAGTAAAGGTACCACTGCCAGCAATCCGTCTCCCATGTCCATGCAGGCAAGGATAGGACGCTCCAGCGATCTCATGGTGATGTCGGACATGCGGACATTCTTTAGTCAAACGCCTCGCCTTAGCCCTTCCGGATCCACCCTCCACCAACGCCTGGACCAGCAGGTAGCTGACTACCTGGCCTTAAGTGTGGATGTTGACACTGTGAGCAGCGATGAACCCTTGGACTACTGGGTGCGCAGGCTTGACCTGTGGCCAGAGCTGTCCTAATGTGCTATCCAACTTCTGTCTTGCCCTGCCTCAAGCGTCCTGTCAGAAAGGACCTTCAGCGCAGCTGGAGGCATTGTCACTGAGAAGAGAAGTCGCCTAAGTCACAAAAGTGTTCAGTACCTCACCTTTATCAAAATGAATGAGGCATGGATCCCGGAGGGCTACTGCCCGCCCAAAGACTAAGTCAGTTCCCACACACAGCATCTCTGCCTGCAGGCCGCTTGCCTTCTCCGCCACCACGAACAGGGTCCAGGACTCCAGGTGGATTCCTGAATTTTTAAGGCCGCTGCTAGCAGCGGCCGCTATACTAATTTTTCTGGTGCGTGTACATGCCTGCCTAATTTTTCTGGCTGCAGTGCAGCTGCAACGACAAAACAAAAGGCATGTACATGTGCCCATTCCCCTTCGTGATAATTACCTTGCCACGGTGAAGGGGCTTGCATATCACAATGAAGCAATGACCGCCGGCTATTTGAGTGTCTCCGGGGGTGGCACACCAAAGATAATAGGGTCGTTGCTTCATTGTGGCCAGACCAAATTTGATCAGCTGGACAGTCACTGTTGTTCTATCATTGAGCTACCACAGCCTGGCGACCATATGGGCTTGAAAACCGCCACGGCCTGCACTCTGGCCATGGTGTGCACCGGTCCAGCGCGGCCGTCACTACGCAAACAGCTGTTTGCGGTGCGTTACACAGTGAGTTTGGTGTGTCAGTGTGATGCAGTACTCTAATTACACTCCCTGATTGATGTATACACATGCAAGATGTTTTAAAGCACTTTAGGCCTGCAATTTAGCATTCAATGTGATTTCTGCCCCTAAAACGCTCTCCGTCAAATCCAGATTTTGCCCTGGGACTTTTGGCATGTATCCCACTTCACCATGCCCCCCTCCAGGTGTTAGACCCCTTGAAACATCTTTTCCATCACTTTTGTGGCCAGCATAAATGTTTCTAGTTTTCAAAGTTCGCCTCCCCATTGAAGTCTATTGCGGTTCGCGGAAGTTCGTGCGAACCGAACCTTCCGCAGAAGTTCATGAACCCGGTTTGCGAAATGAAAATCTGAGGTTCGGGCCATCTCTATTTATGATCGTCTTTGGTTACATGTGCTTTTTATAATGCCCCAATAACTTAAATTATGTAAATGTTAATTATTATTACCGTAAGTATGAATCTATTTGACTGTGATTATTATGAATCTATTTAACTGTGATTATGTAGTGATGAGCGTAATGACCCAATTACGATTACACAAAATTTCGTGAAATTGTACGTAATTCGCAAAATTACGATTATGGCCGTAATCGAAATATCGCAAATTTCACGAAATTACACGAAATTTCGTGTTTATGGGGAATTTCATAATTACAATCTTTTTTGTAATTACGATCATTTGCATAATACAAACAAATCAGAATTTCGTGTTTAACCCACAAATTCGACCTTTCTCAAAATTGTGTTCCAGTCCAGAGGCTCCTGATACATTTAAAACAACAGCAATTGCAGGTACCTTTGCATTATCAAATATTGCAAGGCCCAAAACCAAGTGTCTCAGCATGACTGCTAAGTGCACCTGTCTTAGAAGTGGCTGCAGGTAAAGCCTCCTGATGCATTTAAAGTGACAGCATGTGCAGGGCTTTGCATTATCAGATATTGCAAAGCCCAAAACCAACTGTCTCAACATGACAGCTAAATGCACCATGGCAAAGAGCACCTGTCTTAGAAGTAGCTGCAGATAGAGTCTCCTGATACATTTAAAGCGACAGCATGTCAGGGGCCTTTGCATTATCAGTAATTGCAATCAGTAATTGCAATCAATGAGTGACTTTCCTGCGTTTAGTCATTACCTAAATGTGCATAATTACTATTAGAAACAAAATTACGTTCATTTTCGTAACTAAAATAAATTTGTTTCTATAGAAAACATGAAATTACTAAATTTCGCGTTAAACACAAATTTGCGACGAAACACGAAATTACGAAACCGAAATTTTGTTTACGGAATTCCGAATTACAGTTTGTATGGCAATTACGAAATTAATAATTTGTGTCGTAGCGGTAAAATTCACGTCTGTAATTAAGGAAACATGAAATTTTGAACATTTGAACACTATTATGTAGTTATGCTTGGGTCATGAGCCAATTATCTCTGGTTACAGCTACCACTCTATTGTACTGCCTGATGAAGCGAGATCAAACCTGTGAAACGCGTTGCATTTTTGGAGTACTGTGAATAAATTTTTGTTTTGTATAATCCAACGATTTTTTTGGTCTACTTGGTGGGCATAGCCGGCCTTTGACCTGAGCGACCAGAGCGGTCGCTCAGGGCGCCGGCTTCCAAGGGGGCGCCTACAGCTGGTTGTCTATACTGAGGGAACCTACGCCTGATTTCCTATACTGGGGGCACCTATAGCTGGCTACCTTTACTGAGGGCACCAACACCTGGCTACCTATACTGGAGGCACCTACGCCTGGCTACTTATGGGGGGGGGATGGAGACCTTCAACTGACTTCCTACACTGGTGGCAGCTATGCTTGGCAACCTATATTGAGGGCACCTACACATGAGATCCTATACTGGGGGCACCTATATCTGGCTACCTACCCACACTGAGTCTGAGGGTGTTTTTTTTTGGGGGGGGCGCACTGTGGCTATAATGTGTAGTCCAAATTGTCGATACTGTGCTTCATTCTAAATGGGGGGAGGGGGGCTAACTGTCCCACTGATTGTTTTCATTAATATTCCTGAAAGGTTCTAGCCTTCATTTTTAAGTATATTCATGATAATGCACTCTCTCCTTCCATTCGTGGTTATTAATAGTATTTTTTCTATTATACATATGTGACGTGTCACAGAGATCTGAGCATTTGGCGTGATGTAGCACAACGTCAAAAAGGTTGGGAACCACTGTCCTAGGAGATATCTCAGGAGAAAAGGTGAATTGCATATGGGCCTGTGTGTGCGTGCACACGTGGGAAGGGGATGAAGGGGGGGGGGGGGGGCACAAAAATCAGGTTTCCCTCAGGGCGCTGTGAAACCTAAGGCCAGCCCTGTTGGTGGGGGCAAGCCCACCACTACCTCCTCTTTTTAAGCTGTTACATAGTTACATACTGTAGTTACATAGTTGTTTGGGTTGAAAAAAGACATACATTCATCGAGTTCAACCAGAGAAAAAAGTACAACACCAACACCAGCCAACTCCCTCACATACCCCTGTTGATCCAGAGGAAGGCGAAAAACCCTTACAAGGCATTGTCCAATTAGCCCCAAAAGGGAAAAAAAAGACTAATGATAGCAATCAGATAAAATCCCTGGATCAACATCATTAGACATTACCTAGTCTACCATGACATTACCTAGTAGCCATGGATGTCTTTCAACGCAAGGAAAGCATCTAAGCCCTATTTAAATGCAGGTATAGAGTTTGCCATAACGACTTCCTGTGGCAATGCATTCCACATCTTAATCACTCTTACTGTAAAGAACCCTTTCCTAAATAAATGGCTAAAACGTTTTTCTTCCATGCGCAGATCATGTCTTCTAGTCCTTTGAGAAGGCCTATGGACAAAATGCTCATTCGCCAAGCTATTATATTGCCCTCTGATGTATTTATACATGTTAATTAGATCTTCTCTAAGGCATCTTTTCTCTAGACTAAATAAACCCAGTTTATCTAACCTTTGTTGGTAAGTGAGACCTTTCATCCCACGTATCAATTTTGTTGCTCATCTCTGCACCTGCTCTAAGACTGCAATATCTTTCCTGTAATGTGGTGCCCAGAACTGAATTCCATATTCCAGATGTGGCCTTACTAGAGAGTTAAACAGGGGCAATATTTTGCTAGCATCTCGAGTTTTTATTTCCCTTTTAATGCATCCCAAAATGTTGTTAGCTTTAGCTGCAGCGGCTTGGCATTGAGTACGATTATTTAACTTGTTGTCGATGAGTACTCCTAAGTCCTTCTCCAAGTTTGATGTCCCCAACTGTATCCCATTTATTTTGTATGGTGCTAGACCATTGTTACGACCAAAATGCATGACTTTACATTTTTCAACATTGAATTTCATCTGCCATTTATGCGCCCATATAGCCATCCTATCCAGATCCTGTTGTAATATGTCCCCATCTTCCTGAGAGTTGATGATTCTGCACAATTTTGCATCATCTGCAAAAATAGCAACATTGCTCACTACTTCATCTACTAGGTCATTAATAAATAAATTGAAGAGCACTGGACCCAGTACGGACCCCTGTGGGACCCCACTGCTAACAGTCTCCCATTTTGAGTATGATCCATTGACCACAACTTTTTGTTTTCTGTCCATTAGCCAGTTCCCTATCCATGCACACAGACTCTTCCCAAGTCCTTGCATCCTCAACTTTTGCACCAGACTTTTGTGGGGAACAGTGTCGAAAGGCCTTTGCAAAGTCCAAGTATATCACATCTACAGCATTCCCAATATCCACATTAGCGTTTACTACCTCATAAAAGCTGAGCATGTTAGTCAAACAGGACCTGTCTTTAGTAAACCCATGTTCATGCTGAGAAATAAGATTATTTACTACTCTGAAGTCATGTATAGTATCTCTTAGTAACCCCTCAAATAGTTTGCATACAACTGATGTTAAGCTTACAGGTCTATAATTTCCTGAATCTGATTTTTTGCCCTTCTTAAATAATGGGAAAACGTGGGCTGTATGCCAATCAACTGGGACTCTGCCAGTTGAAAGAGAGTCACAAAAGATAAGATAAAGGGGTTTATCTATAACTGAACTTAATTCCTTTAGGAACCGAGGATGCATGCCAGCCGGGCCAGGTGCCTTGTCTATTTTTAATTTATTTAGTCTTGCCTGCACTTCTTCCTGCGTTAAGTATTTAGTTTTACAGTTGGAAGATTGAGACTCTTCTGCCTCTGTAATTTGCAACAGTGATGTTTCCCTTGTGAAGACAGAAGCAAAGAAAGCATTTAATAACTCTGCCTTACCTTGGTCATCCACCATTGAGTTCCCACCCTCATCCTTTAGGAGTCCAATACAGTCAACCTTTCTTTTTTTTAGAGTTGATGTACTTGTAAAACTTTTTTGGTTTAGATTTAATATCCCTAGCGATTTGATTTTCAGCTTCAGTCTTTGCCAGCCTAATTTATTTTTACAATTTTTATTGCACTCCTTATAATTGATTAATGCAGCCTCAGTCCCCCTCCTGTTTTAGGACCTTATAGGCATTCTTTTTCCTCTTCATTTTATCTCTAATCTTTCTATTCATCCATAGAGGCCTTTTTTTATTCTTAGACTTTTGTTTCCATATGGGATATACATACTACAATATTGATTGAGATTGATTGAGTTTTTAATAACTTTTACACTACTTTGGTGCAGTGGTGGGCGAAGGTGAAAAAAAGTTTCGTACATTTCACGAAAAATTTTGCAGCGAAAAATTTTACATTAAACTTTGGTAATATTTTATGCAATTATTATTATTATTATTTATATAGCGCCGACATATTACGCAGCGCTGTACAGTGTATATATATATATATATATATATATATATATATATATATATATATATATATATCGTCACTAACTGTCCCTCAAAGGAGCTCACAGTCTAATCCCTACCATTGCCATATGTCTATATTATTTAGTGTAAGTACTGTAGTCTAGGGCCAATTTTAGGGGGAGCTAATTAACTTATCTGTATGTTTTTGGAATGTGGGAGGAAACCGGAGTGCCCAGAGGAAACCCACGCAGACACGGAGAGAACATACAAACTCTTTTCAGATAGTGCCCTGGCTGGGATTCGAACCAGGGACCCAGCACTGCAAGGCGAGAGAGCTAACCACTACGCCACCGTGCTGCCCAATTACGGGTATAACGTAATGACGGCTATGGTACTTCGCATTGAAACGTAATTGCGAAGCGTAATTTTGTGATACTCGTGTATTAATTTTCGCATTAAACTTGTCAATGCGCATGTGCATTACACATCAATGCATACAACCACGCATAAAAACGTGCGCATTGGACATCACAAATGCGGACATTTGTAAGCATACATGAATCATAATACGCATCAAAAGATACTAAATTAATCTCGAGTTAGAGAGCATACTAAGAAGTAAAAAATAATATATCAGACACCAGATTCCTATTCAAAATTCCTGACTAGAACCAATCAACACAAACAGACTCCCTAAACTCCCGAAGCCAATTATTGGATTAATAGAACTGAATTTCTCCTTGATATACCTGGATATGTGGAAGTTATGCATTAGCTAGGTTATACTTTTTCTCTTTCTTTTTCCTTTAAAATTCTTCCTTAGTTAGGTAACTAACCAGTTAATATTTCATCAAGAACAAAATTCCTGGATGGAATCTAACCAGTTTGTTCTAGTAATAGTCTATAATGTTCCATACACAAGAGAGTATAGATATCACAGTCAGTGCTATCAGACTCATTATTTTCCATTGTGTACTAATTGGTAAACATCTGATAAGCCTTGGATAAAGTTATGCAAATGACCTAATACATGAGATGTGTAAGATCACTATTTCTCTCTGTACAAAATTATCACCATTAAGCCTAATGTTCCTTCAGTGTAATACATTGTAACTGAATTTACAATCGCCAATGCCAAGTTTGTTAATGCTATAAACTGTATTGTTAAAAATTCTTCAATAAAAACATAAAGTAAAAAAAAAAAAAAAGATACTAAATGACCTATTTCGTAAATGACCTATTTCATAATGAACTGAAAGTTCGCAAAATTACGAAGTTGCGCAAAATTTTGCATTAGCATTACGATTCACATGTAATTTACTACGCATTCACCTGTAAATTTTAAATTAACATTACAAATGAAAATGGTGAATTTCGATGCGAAACACCACTGCTTTGTGCATCTAGCACAGTATATGTTCGCTGTCATTTAGGTGTGTTATTAATGAGGAGTGTCCTTATTTAATTCTTGTCCTAGTCCTAAGCATTACTTGTTACACTTGCACATTTTTCTTTTTAGAAAACGTGTTACATATTGAACCTGGACTGCCTGTTAGATGCTATATTCCTATATATTTCCAGCAAATAGATTTTGAAACTAAAGCTAACCATTTAATAACATGCTGACAAAACATTCTGCTAGAGCCTCTTAAGGGCTCCAGGACGTTTTTATAAGTCAGACAGTGCTGCTGCCGCTGTGTGCGCGTGTGCGCGCGTGCATGTGCGCGCTCCCACGGATGCATGTGCGTGTTCCCGCAGGTGCACGTGCATCCACGTGCACGTGAAAATAGGGGGGGGGGAAAACACACAAAAAATACACCTTTATTTCCAAATGATATATTGTCACCATACTTTGTACTAGGGACATAATTAAAATCTTGTGATAACCAGGACAAATAAGCAGATAAAATGTGTATGTTTTTTGTACAGTAGCAGTGTTTATATTAAAACCATAGGGGACGAAATTGGAGAAATAGTGTATTTTTTAATTTTTTCCTTGTATTTCCCTTTAAAATGCATAGAAAATAAAGTCATTACTGAAAACAAATATCAACCCCAAAAAGCCCAATTTGTGGTGAAAGAAACAAGATATAGATCATTTCATTGTGATTAGTAGTGATTAAGCTATTGGCAAATTAAAAGGATGAGCACTGAAAGGTGAAAATCGCTCTTGTCTGTTAGGGTAAAAACCGCCTTGGGGTGAAGTGGCTAAGATTAATATTTCATATTATCATCTCAGGGGGCTTTGTTTTTACACCAGTGTCTTGGCACTAGGGCCTTAGACTATGTTATGGACATGCAGCATGTTTCCTGCAAGGGAAGGACCCTACAGTACCTTAAAAATTAATTGCAAAAAGGGCATGTGCATCAAACTCCAAGTGAATCCTTATATACCTGGCTTTGCAGATAAGGCCTAATTAGCTTATTCATGAGACACTGCTCAAGCAAATCTGCATTCGCTTTCACATGCCAGGATATGCAGGGTTTTGCCAACTAACTCTTAGTTCGTGCAGCAATTAGCACTTATCCAGGATCGCCACGTGGAGGCTCCCCCCAGGATCCCAGGAAAAGGGGGGCCAACAGGGCACTCCAAGCACACTCACTGCTCAGAGACTCTGCAGCCGTCCCCCTGGGGGGGAGGTTAAGAAGTGCAGGGCGCCCCCCCAAGCGCTGCCACCGCCAGGGAGGGACGCCCGCACCCACTTCCCAAAGGATAGGACCTACCTTATTTCGTATTGCGTCCAAGTGCATTATTATGCCAGGCCAAAAGTGCACGACTTGGGAGCACTACGACAGGGTGGGAGTGAAGCATAGGTCACCCCAAGCCCGGTAAAGCTCAAGGGTGACTCTACAGCTCCACACCCCAATGGGGAAACAGGCTGCAGACAGCCCATGTGAAGAGAGTCGTCCACAACCTGCCTTTAGAAGAAAGGAACTGAAAACGTATTGCAAAAAGGGTGTGTGCATCAAACACCAAGTGAACCCTTCTATACCTGGCTTTGCAGATAAGGCCTAATTAGCTTATTCATGAGACACTGCTCAAGCAAATCTGCATTCGCTTTCGCATGCCAGGATATGCAGGGTTTAGCCAACTAACTCACAGCAAAATTTTTGCCTTGCGGGGGATTAGACAGGTCTAATCTCCTCATCTGCCTATACAGTGGTTGCCTATGTGGTAACCCACGCTTGTGAGTATACTCTTCTCACTGATTATCCTTACTTTATTTTTGCATAACATACTACACTATATTGGGCTCTCGGTTTCTAAATGTACTGAGGTATGCAACATATAACAATTCAGACCAGACACTAGATGGGTGCACGTGAGAAACACAATGCACCTCCTATCCAAGGGTTGAGTGCTCTAGTGTTGCACATCAACTCAAAAGAGATTTGTTTAGTTGCAAACGAATACCAGACCCACCAATTGGCCTGCTGCGTTGCAGCCCAACAGGGAATATCTGGTCCAATGTGCAGTTGCTATTTAGACATAGCTAAACCTAACATGTTTCACTAAAAAAATAGAGCTTCATCAGAGGAATAAAGTGCATCGTGCTATACAACTAATAAACCGCCGCCATTGAAACCAATAAAGCTGTGAGATATAGATGTAGCCAGAGCCAGCTGTTTAACACCAGACCACTGTCAGCCCTTGCATAGGAGGTGCATTGTATTTCTCACACCCACCCCTCTAAAGTTTGGTCTGAATTGTTACATGTTGACTACCTTTATATGAGTATTATTCTAGAATTGATTATTTTCTAGTTCAGCAGGATTTTATATTGTCAGTGACAGATGCAAAAATAGGACAAATTACCTTCTCTGACCACGCACCGGTAATGATATCTATTTTATTGGGGAAAAGAGCCACTGAAGGTAAACAATGGAAACTAGATACTTCTCTGTTGGACAATATTGATTATAGGCAACAAATTGCGAGTGCTATTAAAGATTTTATAGACCTGAATGAAAACTCTGTCAGCTCATGTGGTATCCTGTGGGACACCTTAAAATGCGTGATTAGAGGAATTCTAATTAGCATTAAAAGTAAAGTGAACAAAGAAAAGAATAATAAAATTAATAATTTAATAAAATCCTTACAACAAGCAGAAAGTGAACATAAAAAAAGCTCAACCATAACAACTTTATCAATGGTGACTGAAATTAGAACAGAACTTAATGGTCTCCTGAATAATAAATGTTCATTAGAACATAAAAAATTAAAAAAACGATATACATTGGGGAAAAACAAATCTGGGAAAGTCCTAGCTAATCTCCTGAAAGATAAAAGGAGATCGAATTTTATCCACCACATAACTGATAAAAAAGGTACAATAATCCACGATACTAAACAGATCTCAAGAGAATTCTCTAAGTTCTATAATGAACTATATAATATGGACGAATCAAATCTGCTAAATCCAAAAAACTTCCTAGACAAAATAAATCTCCCAAAGGTGAGTTTGAATGACAAAGCAGAATTAGAATCCCCGATATCCCTGGCCGAATTCTGCAGGACTGTAAAGGAGCTACCTAAAAAAAAATGCCCAGGCCCGGACGGTTTTAATGCCGAGTTTTATCAATCATTTACGAGCATCTTAGCACCCCTCTTTTGCAAGCTTGTGAATAATGATGAAAACTCTATAATTTTCTCTAACGAATCAAACCGAGCAACCATAACTCTAATTCCAAAAGGGGATAAACCGAACCCAAGTTGTGCACAATTTCGACCTATCTCCCTTATAAATTGTGATGTAAAAATTTATGCTAAAATATTATCCAATAGATTAAATAAAATAATTAGTCATCTTTTGGGGAATCAACAATCAGGTTTTATTAAAAATAAACAAACTAAGGATAATATATATACCGCAATTGATTTAATTCACAAGTGTAGAAAAAGAGGGGAAGTTGCAGTGATGATCGCAGTGGACGCTGAAAAGGCATTCGACCGTATGTCAAGAAGCTTTATCTTTGCAGTACTGGCAGAATTTGGACTAGGCCCAATATTTATTAGGAATTTGAGGAAACTTTACAAAAACCAAAGCGCAAGCGTTAAGGTAAATAATCAGCTTGATCACACCTTTGCTATTTCAAATGGGGTTAGACAAGGTTGTCCCTTGTCCCCCATACTGTTTAATCTTGGCATCGAAACAATTATTCAAGCCATTCAGCAAGATGATGAAATTAGAGGTATAAAAACTAGGCAAGGCGAAGTGAAGATTTTGGCCTATGCCGACGATCTACTCTTAACTTTGACAGACCCACTCAATTCAACTATAAAATGCCGAGATAAACTTAATTTTTTTGCAAAACATTCAAATTTTAAATTAAATAAAGAAAAAACGGAGATCCTAAATATAGGCTGTTCAGTAAAACTCATGGAGGAGATAAAACAGGGCAGTGAATTTAGGTGTAATAATTATGCAATTAAATACTTAGGTATTAATCTTACCAACAATCCCGATTTTCTTTTTAAAAGCATTTTTTTGAAAATAGTGGGTGAATGTAAAAAAAAGTTGAGATCTTGGGACCGGCCGTGCTTCAACCTAATCGGTAGGATCGACATTATTAAAATGTTGATCCTCCCGAAGCTTATTTTTTTGTTGCAGAGCTTACCAATAGCCATCCCTAATATATGGTTCCAGAACTGGCACAAGATATTCCAGAATTTTATTTGGAACAATGCTAAGCGCAGAATAAATTATAAACTAGTTATGAAAAGAAAAGACCGGGGCGGACTTGCCGCTCCAAATTTATACAACTATTATAAAAGTGTACATCTGGCAAGAATCCTGGAATGAAAAATAGAGACCACTACTGTTGTAGAAAATAAGATATGGCCGCGGCTAGAGGAGGAGGAATCAGATTTTGATCTTGTTTTTACTTGGATCATTAAGAATATCAATAAAGTATATAACTTATCATCCCATCCGTTGATTAAACCAACCCTAAAATCGTTGCTCTGGATAATTGAAAAATGGCAAAAAAAACCAGGGTTTTCCCCCTTAACAACCCTACGAGATAATCCAGACTTCCCCCCAGGTCTGGACCCAGCTTGGTTTGGTAAACACAATATAAGTCGCGAAACACGGGTCGTTAACATTGGGGGAAACCCCACTCTGGGAATTAGACCGATTTCTGAGTGTAATGACCAGATTAGTTCATGGGGTTCCTCCCAGATACATAGTTTCTTCCATAAGTTTATTGCGCGGTTTGCTCAGAAGAGGGATTTGAATAATTTTGAGAAACATTTTTATCTGGAAAAAAAAATGAATAAATCAATTTCTAGTTTGTACTCAGATACAGAGTGTGACCAGGACTTTCCTGCGTACTGCAGGAAATGGGAAATTGAGCTGGGGTCCAGCCTGGAAGGGTTATGGCCACAAATATGGGTAAATACCTTTAAAATCCAAGATCCAAGGTTGCAATTGATACAATTTAAAACAATTAGTAGATGGTACATTACACCACTCCGTGTTGGTAAGTTTGCAAATCGCAAGGTGATGTGCTGGAGGTGTGGACAGGGGGACGGAGGTATTTTACATATGTGGTGGGGGTGCCCGATAGTGAAGAAATTCTGGGATGATTTCATTCTCCTGGCTGAGAGATTACTAAAAGAAAAATTTGAACTTACACCGAATGAAGCAATCCTTAGTTACATAGCTAAAAAAGAAAGCCCTGGATGCTCCATGATTAAAGAATACGGCACGATAGTTGCTAAAAGTATTATCGCTAATAACTGGAAAAATCCGGCTAGGTTAGATATAGGAGAATGGCTTGTTAGGATGGATGAACTGTGTAAGAACAAGTATCTGGGAAGTGCGGCTGGAGTAGAAGAAATATGGAGAAGCCTTATAGCTTACCTCAGTTAGGTCTACCTTGGGGAGGTGCCGGAGCTGAGAGTTGGGAGTCGCTGGCGGGGGTTGTTTGGGCTGGAGGGAGGTGGTGTTGGTTGGTGATGGAGGGAGATGGTGGGCCTCTGGGAAGGGGCGGATGGTGGGATGACTGTGTTGGGTCTGTTTGGGGTTACCTGATGTTTGTTGGATGACTCTGTAGGGTATAGGTTCTCTTAAAGAGAGAAGCTGGAGATATGAGAGGAGTACGTGTAGGATGTTGATGGTGTAAATGTATACGACTGTGGTACGAGAGGGATAGGTGGATAGCTGTCTCAGCAACAGTCGTTTAATTGGGGTGGAATAGGGGTTTAATGGTAAAGAAAGTCACAGATATGCATATTTAGCTCTTACCAAACTATGACGAAAAAACTATGATGAATAAACTATGATGATCACACATTTCAGTTCAGGGGTATGGCAAGAAAAGAAACTGCTAATGCCCCAGGTAACTGATTACTCATGAATTTGGGTCTGTGTGCTGAGTTTAAAAAAAAAAAAAAAAAAAACAACATACTACACTATATTGGGCTCTCGGTTTCTAAATGTACTGAGGTATGCAACATATAACAATTCAGACCAGACACTAGATGGGTGCACGTGAGAAACACAATGCACCTCCTATCCAAGGGTTGAGTGCTCTAGTGTTGCACATCAACTCAAAATTGAGATTTGTTTAGTTGCAAACGAATACCAGACCCACCAATTGGCCTGCTGCGTTGCAGTCCAACAGGGAATATCTGGTCCAATGTGCAGTTGCTATTTAGACATAGCTAAACCTAACATGTTTCACTAAAAAAATAGAGCTTCATCAGAGGAATAAAGTGCATCGTGCTATACAACTAATAAACCGCCGCCATTGAAACCAATAAAGCTGTGAGATATAGATGTAGCCAGAGTAGAGATGAGCGTAATGACCTAATTACGATTTTGCGAAATTTCGCGTAATTAGTGTAATTACGATTATGGCCGTAAGTACATAATCGTAATGAAGAAGGATCTCGCGAAATTTCGCGTAAGCGTAATTTTCGCGTAATTTTCGCATTACAGTCGTATCATGCCGTAATTTCGCATTAAACGCTACCGTAATTTCGCGTTAAACCGTAACGCTCCGTATAATATAAAAAAGCCGCCGACTTTAAGGGTTAATAGCAAAGCCCCCTTAAATGCTAAGAGCCTCAAATTTGGAGAATATATTAAGGAGATCAGGAGGAATAAGAGGAACATTTTTTTTTTCAAAAAGACCTTATAGTTTTTGAGAAAATCGATGTTAAAGTTTCAAAGGAAAAATGTAAACATTTAAAAACCCGCCGACTTTAACGGTTAATAGCAAAGCCTGCTTAAAGTTTAGGAACACCAAATTCCCAGGGTATATTAAGGGGATCAGTGGGAATAAGAGGAAAAAAATTTTTTTCAAAAAGACCTTATAGTTTTTGAGAAAATCGATTTTTAAGTTTCAAGGGCGAAAATGTCTTTTAAATGCGGAAAATGTCAGTTTTTTTTGCACAGGTAACAATAGTGTATTATTTTCATAGATTCCCCCAAGTGGGAAGAGTTTTACTTACTTCGTTATGAGTGTGGGAAATATAAAAAAAAAAAACGACGTGGGGTCCCCCCTCCCAGACCTCTTTAACCCCTTGTCCCCCATGCAGGCTGGGATAGCCAGAATGCGGAGCACCGGCCGCGTGGGGCTCCGCACCCTGACTATACCAGCCCGCATGGTCCATGGATTGGGGGGTCTCGGAAGGGGAGGGGCAGCCAAGCTTTCCCCTCCCCCTCCGAGCCCTTGTCCAATCCAAGGACAAGGGGCTCTTCTCCACCTCCGATGGGCGGTGGAGGTGGAGGCCGCGATTTCCTGGGTGGGGGGTTCATGGTGGAATCTGGGAGTCCCCTTTAAAAAGGGGTCCCCCAGATGCCCACCCCCCCTCCCAGGAGAAATGAGTATAGAGGTACTTGTAGTACCCCTTACCCATTTCCTTTAAGAGTTAAAAGTAAATAAACACACAAACACATAGAAAAAGTATTTTAATTGAACAAAAAACATAACCACGAAAAAAGTCCTTTAATATTCTTAATTAACCATTAATACTTACCTGTCCCTTTAAATAAATGATCCCACGCAATATCCTCGGAAATGTTCTATCAGTTACAATGTAACAAAGTTATTATGTAACAACTTTGTTACATTGTAACTACGCCGCACCCGACGCCACTCGCCGCTCAGCCGCCGCATACGCGTCCGTGCAGGACGCTAAGTCCCCGCAGCTCCCGCTGTCCACCCCGCCCACATCTGTCACCCACATGTCACCCACATGTGGGTGACATGTGGGTGACATGTGGGAGAGGCGGGGAGGGCAGCGGAGCCGGCGGGGACTTAGCGTCCTGCACGGACCCGACAGAGCTCTGAGCTATATAGCTCAGAGCTCTGAGAAGCATCTTTGTATTTGGGCTCCAAGGAGCCCCATTGGTCCTTAGCAGACCAATGGGGTTCCTTCAAATCAGAAGGAACCCCATTGGTCTGCTAAGGACCAATGGGGCTCCTTGGAGCCCAAATACAAAGATGCTTTCGAGAGCTCTGAGCTATAGCTCAGAGCTCTGTCGGGTCCTGCAGCGCAGACGCGGAGGCGGCGGCGGCAGTGAGTGACGTCGGGTGCGGCGTAGTTACAATGTAACAAAGTTGTTATATTGTAATAACTTTGTTACATTGTAACTGATAGAACATTTCCGAGGATATTGCGTGGGATCATTTATTTAAAGGGACAGGTAAGTATTAATGGTTAATTAAGAATATTAAAGGACTGTTTTCGTGGTTATGTTTTTTGTTCAATTAAAATACTTTTTCTATGTGTTTGTGTGTTTATTTACTTTTAACTCTTAAAGGAAATGGGTAAGGGGTACTACAAGTACCTCTATACTCATTTCTCCTGGGAGGGGGGTGGGCATCTGGGGGACCCCTTTTTAAAGGGGACTCCCAGATTCCACCATGAACCCCCCACCCAGGAAATCGCGGCCTCCACCTCCACCGCCCATCGGAGGTGGAGAAGAGCCCCTTGTCCTTGGATTGGACAAGGGCTCGGAGGGGGAGGGAAAGCTTGGCTGCCCCTCCCCTTCCGAGACCCCCCAATCCATGGACCATGCGGGCTGGTATAGTCAGGGTGCGGAGCCCCACGCGGCCGGTGCTCCGCATTCTGGCTATCCCAGCCTGCATGGGGGACAAGGGGTTAAAGAGGTCTGGGAGGGGGGACCCCACGTCGTTTTTTTTTTATATTTCCCACACTCAGAACGAAGTAAGTAAAACTCTTCCCACTTGGGGGAATCTATGAAAATAATACACTATTGTTACCTGTGCAAAAAAAACTGACATTTTCCGCATTTAAAAGACATTTTTGCCCTTGAAACTTAAAAATCGATTTTCTCAAAAACTATAAGGTGTTTTTGAAAAAAAATTTTTTCCTCTTATTCCCACTGATCCCCTTAATATACCCTAGGAATTTGGTGTTCCTAAACTTTAAGCAGGCTTTGCTATTAACCGTTAAAATCGGCGGGTTTTTAAATGTATACATTTTTACTTTGAAACTTTAACATCGATTTTCTCAAAAACTATAAGGTCTTTTTGAAAAAAAAATGTTTCCTCTTATTCCTCCTGATCTCCTTAATATATTCTCCAAATTTGAGGCTCTTAGCATTTAAGGGGGCTTTGCTATTAACCCTTAAAGTCGGCGGCTTTTTTATATTATACAGAGCGTTACGGTTTAACGCGAAATTACGGTAGCGTTTAATGCGAAATTACGGCATGAACGAAACGCGAAATTTCGCGTTGAAAATTACGCTTACGGTATTTTCAATTACGATTTTAATGGCAATTTCGCTACGCTAATTTCGCATCGTAATCGCAAATTTCGCATGCGTAATTATAGTAATGCGAAATTACGAAAATTTCAGCTCAACTCTAAGCCAGAGCCAGCTGTTTAACACCAGACCACTGTCAGCCCTTGCATAGGAGGTGCATTGTATTTCTCACACCCACCCCTCTAAAGTTTGGTCTGAATTGTTACATGTTGACTACCTTTATATAGGTATTTTTCTATATATTTATTTTAATGCATACCCAATAAAAGTTAATTTTAAAGGTGCTGTAGGGTCCTTCCACTTGCGGGAAACATGCTGCATATTACATTTCCCTGAACCAACTCTTCGGAATTATTTGTGACTTAGGGACATAAGACTATAAATAGGGTAGAGTTTATAATTATAATTATTATTGATTGATAAAGTGCAAGCATCTTCCGTGGCACTGTACAACAGCATACAGGGTATAACAATACAAAATAAACAAAACAACAGTTAATACAAGACAATGGTGGAGTACAGCTAATGCAATAAACAAATCGACTGCATATTTTTACACAGGGGTGGATGATATGAACACTAGACATCAAATTTTGGGTTCGTGAATAGCGAATGCAAACTTCTGCAAATGTTCGTGGACATGCGAATCCGGCAAACCGCCATAGACTTCAATGGGCAGGTGAATGTTAAAACCCACAGAGACTTTTTCTGGCCACAAAAGTGAAAAGTTGTTTCAAGGTGTCTAACACCTGGGCTGTGGCATGCCGGAGGGGGATCCATGCCAAAAGTCCCACGAAAAATTACGTAGTTGACGCAGAGTTGGGTTTTAATCCTTTAAGGGCAGAAATCACATTACATTCAGAAGACAGCTATGGGAGCACACAGCTGTCAGTTGTGCACAGCTATGGGTGTCAGTGGGCTGTGGAGTGTCTCACACAGAGAAATGCAATAGTACTATCAGAATACAGTGAAAAATAATGCACTGAAGTGGTACTGTGCTTGTTACTAATGTGGCAAACAATAGCAGTAGTATTGTGCACAGCTCTGAGTGGGTGCCAGTGGGCTGTGGAGTGCCCCACACACAGAGAGAGCTATGCAATAGTTCTATCAAAATACAGTGGGAAAAAAACACTGGAGTGGTACTGGACTGGTACTGTGCCTGCAACAGCAGTAGTGTGCACAGCTATGGGTGTCAGTGGGCTGTAAAGTGTCATAAACAAAATAAAAAAACAGGAGACAAATGTACTAGCCCTCAAAAGGGCTATTTGGGGTGATGTCAGCAAGTAGTCATTAAGGAACAAGAACACAGGCCTAGCTAATGCTTTCCCTACCTATCTGCAGCAAGTCTGACCCTGCTTTCACTAACAGCAGCTAGCAGAGAATGAATCCAATATGGCCACCACAACTGCTTTTTAACAGCGGGTGGATGGTCCAGGAGGGGGTGCTAGCTTATTGGCTGCCATGTGTCTGCTGACTGTGAGGTAAGGGGTCAAAGTTTAACTCCCTGATGATGTAAAGGGGGCGGGTCAAACACGCCAAATGTTCGCTGTTCACCGCGGACGTAAACAGTGGAAATTCACCGGGAACTGTCCACTGGCGAACAGTTCAAGCCATCTCTAATGAACACACATTACACAGCATTGTGAGACAAAAGGGGAATAGAGCCGTGGCCAAAGGGCCTTACAGTCTAAAGGTTGAAGGGATAGAAAATTAGGTAAATGGAAGCTGTGCATGAGATGGTACACATGGTGGACAGTAGATAAAGTTTAGATTGTGAGCTCCTCTCAAAGACAGTTAGCAACAAGAATTGTTCAGTGCACTCTGTAAATCACCTCATTGGTATTTCAATGCATAACAATAACTGATGTTATGTGCTGCCTCAGAAACAGTGTGAATCACTGATAGTATTCCTGGCACAGGGATAATATATACATAATATTCAGTTATTTGTACGATCATTGATTGCAGTAGAAGTTAATGGACACCTTGCAATTCACTTTTTCTTCTGAGTTTTCTCCTAGGTGATATTTTCAAAACTTGTCATGAAATCCCCTTTAAACCAATGACAAGCAAGAAATACTTAAAATAATGTTGAGAGTACTTCTTCATCAACTTTTAGGTACTTTTTCAATTGTAAAATGCTTAAAAGTTATTTTAAAGAGAATTAGAGATGGCCCGAACCTCCGATTTTCGGTTCGCACACCGGGTTCACGAACTTCCGCGAAAGGTTCGGTTGGCGCAAACTTTCACAAACCACAATAGACTTCAATGGGGAGGCGAACTTTGAAAACTAGAAACACTTATTCTGGCCACAAAAGTGTTAGAAAAGATGTTTCAAGGGGTCTAACATCTGAGTTTTTGCATGGATGAGTGGGATAGACACCAAAAGTCCCGGGGGCTCCAGGAGAGAGTGTAGCCTGATTGGCTACAATGTGCCTGCTGACTGTGATGTAGAGGGTCAAAGTTGACCCTAATGGTACACTATGGGGGCGAACCGAACTTCCGGGTAAGTTCGCCTTACATGGCGAACGCGAACCACCGGAACTTCGCCTGGAACTGTTCGCCGGCGAACCATTCAGGCCATCTCTAAAGAGAATATGTAAATTATCTCCTAGGAAATAACTCAGGGGAAAAAGTTAATTGCATATGGGCCCTTGTGGTTTTTGCTATAGATTAGACTTGATGATAACATCTTGCTGTGGGAGCTGATTGACACTACAGTACCACAAAGTCGCTGCAGCAGTTTTTTTTTAATTCAAAGCCGGATTAAGACTGAATGGGACCCTAAGCGGACTTACAGATTGCCCCCCCCCCCCCGACATGCAGCCAACCAAGGAGCAAGCATCTTACCTCTATCAGCCGCTCCCTGGCTGGAGCCCCTCCGTGCTGTAACTCCTCTCTGAACTCTGCTGACTCTGTAGCAGCACGTCATCCAGCCCAGATGAACGAGCGAGCAAGCAGCGGCCGTTGCCCAGCCTATGCAATCAGACGTAGACTGATGATGTCAGCCGCGTCAGCCACATTGTGCACACTGACATGATGCACGCTGACTGCAAAGGCTGGGCTGGAGTGAGCAGAGCTGGCATGCGGCCCCATCACCATAGCAACAGGCGCTGCTTGCTCACTCGTTCGTCTGGGCTGGATCACATGCTGATGCAGAGTCAACAGAGTGCAGAGAGGAGTTGCGGCACGGAGGGGCTCCAGCCAGGGAGCGACTGATAGAATGTAAGATGCCAGCTCCTCGGTTGGCTGATGGGGCCCCTAGACTCTTACTAAGGCCCCAAGCTAATGCTTCATTTGCCTGGTCGGTAATCCGGCCCTGACTGTGTATTATACCCAGCCAAATATTACAAATCTTTTTACCTAATAATAGATAAAATAATTCAGGTTTGCTGAGTACTATACAGTTTGTTCCCGATACAAGTTAAAGAGAAACTCCAACCAAGAATTGAAACTCTAACCAAGAATACCCCCTTTTACATGACAAATCTATTGCATTTCACAAACAGACCATCAGGGGGCGATGTATGACTGATTTTGTGATGAAACCCCTCCCACAAGAGGCTCTGGTACCGCGGTACTCTGGGCAAACTGCCACAATGTAACAATGTTCACAGACAGGAAATGGCTGTTTACAGCTGTCTGTAACAGCCAAAACAGCTAGGAGCAGCTACATAACCTGCCCACAGTAAAAATGTCACCATGTGATAAATGTCAGAATGTAAATCTGGGAGAGGAAAGATTTTACAATGAGCAAACACTGACTAAATCATTTATACATAATTATTGTAAAAATGAAGCACTTTTTTTATTACATTATTTTCACTGGAGTTCCTCTTTAAAGAGAAAATCTGAGTATCTCGCAGATGGTCTGAAGTATACGCACACAGGGAGCTGCTTGCTTGGCAGTTGGAAAAAGCTGTTATTTCCCACAATGCAATGAGAACTAGTGTTGATTGAACAGTGCTCGGCACTGTTTGTTATTCCCCAAACATTTTCCTGTTCGGGTTCGGGTCGGCCGCGCTGTTTGGTCTACTCCCCTCGCTTATTGGCGCCTTTGCAGGCAGCCAATAAGCGGTGACGATGCTTTTTCCAAAGCTATGGTCACACAGCCTAGCTGGCTGTGACCATAGCTGTGATTGGCCGAGCGGGTCACGTGGTTCGGGTATATAAATACCCGAACGCGTGATGGCTCCGCCATTCGCATGGGGGTTTAGCTTGGGGTAGGCAGGAGACAGAACTAGTGGTTAGGTGCCAGCACTAGCTTGGGGTAGGTAGGAGACAGAGCTAGCGGTTAGGTGCCAGCACTGCCAGCCAGGCCAGCCACAGTGCCCCAGCCTCACCACCACTGCCAGCAGCAGCCACAGTGCCCCAGCCTCACCACTGCCAGCAGCAGCCACAGAGCCCCAGCCTCACCCACTGCCAGCAGCAGCCACAGAGCCCCAGCCTCACCACTGCCAGGCATTGGCAGTAGCCACAGTGCCCCTGCCTCACCACTGCCAGCAGCAGCCACAAAGCCCCAGCCTCACCCACTGCCAGCAGCAGCCACAGAGCCCCTGCCTCACCACTGCCAGGCATTGGCAGCAGCCACAGTGCCCCTGCCTCACCACTGCCAGCAGGCACTGCCAGCAGCCACTGTACCCATTGTTTTTGTTGCCAGGCCAGCCACAGTGCACCTGCCTCATCACTGCCAGCAGGCACTGCAAGCAGCCACAGTGCCCACCTTTTTTGTTGCCAGCCACAGTGCACCTGCCTCACCACTGCCAGCAGGCACTACCAGCAGCCACTGTGCCCATCATATTTGGCCCCAGTTTCAGTGCCAGTTGGGAACAGTTGTGCCCATAAAAAAACACAGTTTATTGAATTTTACTGGCGTGGCCTTGCTCTCCTGTACCTCCTCTTCCATCATGTGTGTTGGGCTAGCGTTGCCGGTCCCATTGGTACTAGGACAGCTTTTCAGGATCTCATTTGTATAAAATGTATAAATGCATGGTGATAAACTGCATTGGCCTTAAGCGTGCAGTTTTTCCCCATATACATATGCCTTTTTTTGGGAGTTTTATTTGTTTTATTGGCAGTCAAGTATAATTGGCGCACTGCTCTGCAAACATGAGTCTCCGCTTTTATTTTGAGCCTAAGATCTATGTGTAAATGCCCCCCACTATTTCCAACCCATTTTTCAGAAGTTTCCCTCATTTTGCACGTTTGCACATGTGCACGTTTTGCTTGGGTCCCCATTGACTTCAATTAGGCTCGGTGTTCGGCCGAATATCCCGAACATCCGGACCAACCATGTTCGGCCGAGCCGACCCGAGCCCGAATATCTGGGTGTTCGATTAACACTAATGAGAACCTCTGTGAACCACACACAGCAAACTGTCAGATCCGGCCCTGTGTCCTAACTGCCCTGGCTGCGCACATGTTCAGTACAAAAAAGCCAGAGACACACAACCATTCAGTTGATGACGCAGAGACACTTGCATTTTATTGTATAGGATATATATATATATATATATACTGTATATACAGTATATATATGTACATATATATATATTCTATTTTTGTGTAGAAGAAAATAATAGTACATTAAATATTCTTACATTTAACATGTGCCAAGTATAACATACGTCCCATACTCTCCAAGGAGCATGAAGGTCACTAAAGATTTGCGGACAGCGAATGCAAACTTCCGCAAATGTTCGCGAACAGGTGAATCTGGCGAACCGCCATAGACTTCAATGGGCAGGCGAATTTTAAAACCTACAATGACTGTTTCTGGTCACAAAAGTGATGGAAAAGTTGTTTCAAGGGGTCTAACACCTGGAGGGGGGCATGGCAAAGGGGAATCCATGCCAAAAGTCGGACCAAAAATTACAGAGTTGACGCAAAGTCGGGTTTTAATCCTTAAAGGGCAGAAATCACATTATGCAAAGCTCTGGTTGTCAGTGGGCTGTGGAGTGTCCCACACAGAGAAATGCAATAGTACTATCAGAATACAGTGACATAATAATGCACTGGAGTGGCTCTGTGCCTGCAACTTAAAGAGACACTGAAGCGAAAAAAAAAACTATGATATTATGATTTATATGTGTAGTACAGCTAAGAAATAAAACATTAAGATCAGATACATCAGTCTAATTGTTTCCAGTACAGGAAGAGTTAAGAAACTCCAGTTGTTATCTCTATACAAAAAAGCCATTATCTCTACGACTTTCAAAAGTCGTGGAGAGGGCTGTTTTCTGACTTTTATTATCTCAACTGTTAGTTAACTATTTACTTTTCCTCTGGCAGAGGAGAGTTCATTAGTTCACAGACTGCTCTGAAAGAATCATTTTGAATGCTGAGTGTTGTGTAATCTGCACATATTAGAGAATGATGCAATGTTAGAAAAAACACTATATACTTGAAAATAAAAATATGAGAATATTTTCTTTGCTGCTAATCTTCTAGTAATAATTCATAGTACACAACCAATTCATTATATCATATATTTTTTTTCGCTTCAGTGTCTCTTTAACCACTTCCCGACCGCCTAACGCACAGGGGCGGCCGGGAAGTGGAGCCCTGAAGGACCGGCTCACCCACAGAGGCGGCGGTCCTTCTAAGGGCATGGGCGGAGCGATCGCGTCATCCGTGACGCGATCCTCCGCCGGCTACTGTCACCGCTCGCCCGCCGCAACATCCCGCCGGCTATACGGAAGCGCCGGCGGGATGTTAACCCCGCGATCGCCGCATACAAAGTGTATAATACACTTTGTAATGTTTACAAAGTGTATTATACAGGCTGCCTCCTGCCCTGGTGGTCCCAGTGTCCGAGGGACCACCAGGGCAGACTGCAGCCACCCTAGTCTGCACCCAAGCACACTGATTTCTCCCCCCCCTGCCCCAGATCGCCCACAGCACCCATCAGACCCCCCCTGCCCACCCCCCAGACCCCTGTTTGCACCCAATCACCCCCCTAATCACCCATCAATCACTCCCTGTCACTATCTGTCAACGCTATTTTTTTTTATCCCCCCCCTGCTCCCTGCCCCCTCCTGATCACCCCCCACCCCTCAGATTCTCCCCAGACCCCCCCCTCCAGACCTCCCCCCCCCCCTGTTTACTGTATGCATCTATCCCCCTGATCACCTGTCAATCACCTGTCAATCACCTGTCAATCACCTGTCAATCACCCGTCAATCACCCCCTGTCACTGCCACCCATCAATCAGCCCCTAACCCGCCCCTTGCGGGCAATCTGATCACCCCCCCACACCAATCGCCCGCAGATCCGACATCAGATCACCTCCCAAATCCATTGTTTACATCTATTCTCTCCTCTAAACACCCACTAATTACCCATCAATCACCCATCAATCACCCCCTATCACCACCTGTCACTTTTACCTATCAGATCAGACCCTAATCTGCCCCTTGCGGGCACCCAATCACCCGCCCACACGCTCAGATTGCCCTCTGACCCCCCCTTATCAATTCACCAGTGCATTAATTACATCTGTTCTTCCCTGTAATAATTCACTGATCACCTGTCAATCACCTGCCAATCACCTATCACCCATCAATCACCCCCTGTCACCCCCTGTCACTGCCACCCATCAATCAGCCCCTAACCTGCCCCTTGCGGGCAATCTGATCACCCACCCACACCATTAGATCGCCCGCAAACCCGCCGTCAGATTACCTCCCAAATGTATCGTTTACATCTGTTATCTTCTCTAAACACCCACTAATTACCCATCAATCACCCATCAATCACCCCCTATCACCACCTGTCACTGTTACCTATCAGATCAGACCCTAATCTGCCCCTTGCGGGCACCCAATCACCCGCCCACACGCTCAGATTGCCCTCAGACCCCCCCCCCCCCCCCCCTTATCAAGTCGCCAGTGCAGTAATGAGGCAACAACAATAGCAGTATTGTGCACACTGTTCTGGGTGTCAGTAGGCTGTGGGGTGTCACACAAAAAAAATCACAGGAGACCGATGTGCTAGCCCTCAAAAAGGTTGTTTGGGGTGCTTTCACATTAAGTGAGGAACAAGAACACAGGCTTAGCTAATGCTTTCCCTACCTATCTGCAGCAAGTCTGACCCTGCTCTCACCAACAGTCAACAGCCAGCAGAGAATGGTGGTGGTTTACATTTTAGAAGATTTCAGAGAATTCTTTAAAGCATCCTTAACCTCAGCATTCCGAAGACTATATATCAAGGGATTTAGCGCTGGTGTAATTACACTGTAGAAGATAGATGGTACCCAGTCCTGATGTGAGGCAAAGCTGGTTGATGGGGTAAAATAGGAAAATATGGTCGTTCCATAGAAGATACCGACTGCAGTCATGTGAGAAGCACAGGTATTAAAAGCCTTGTATCTACCCTGGGTGGATTTGATTTTTAAAATAGCCAAGATAATGTTGTAATATG
>NC_090655.1:46915147-47023286 GCF_040937935.1 Hyperolius riggenbachi
TTAGAGGTCCCATGCTGCCACAGTTTATCATTGCTGTGATCCCCTATGTTGTGTTGATTTTTAACGATCCTCCTAAGTGTTTTTTCAGAAGAGATCTTGTGACTTTCATAAGAACTACGGTATGTGTTAAAAATGCTGATGTAACCTGTTCCCTAGTTCCTCTCTCTATACAGCACGGAAAGCCTTCACCACAGACACCACTAACTTCCAGTGTGAAGGCCAATTTCAGCTGACAGCATGCTCTCCTTTCCTCTGTGCACTCCAGTGCTCGGTGTCAATGTCGGTGGGAGGACAGCGGCAAAATATGGTGAATGGGCCCAAGAAAATGAGTTAGTGGAAATAGAACCTCTTGTCAAGGAAATTGTAACTCTTTCATTTTAGGAGCTTTTAAACAGAGGAACAAATCAAATTGAATTGCGTCATATGCAAATATTTGGACACCCTACATTCCAACTTGGAGGCGGCCTTTTTTCTGTAATTAATTACCTAATTTGGCCTCCTACTCCACTTATCCACCTCTCTTCTTGTTCCTCAGTTGATCTCCATCGTGGCAAGATCTCTACACTGGCCCGTCTCACTGCTCCTCAAATGTGCATCTCTACATTGGCTCCTCCCAACAGTCTTCATCTACTACAAATTTCTTCACCTACTCCTCCTACTATTCATCATCTTCTTCCCACCACTTACCTGCTGCTTCTCTCAGCAAATCTCAACGCTGGTTCCCAATGAACCTCATTCAAATACAACATACTTTGCTTTGCCGTTACAGCACTCCACAACTCATGCTCAACCTACATTTCTTACGTGATACTGACACTCCTTACTGCTCTCGCAATGGCCTACTAAAGTTGTCCTCACTCACAATCATCTGTATACAAATATATGCAGTTTGAAATTGGACCAATCAGATTCCACCATGGTTTAACTTGGTCTGTTTTAAGCTGCATAACGTTACTTACAAGATGTGTATATTTGTAACTGGATTTTGTAATTTGTAATCTCCTTGATGTGACAAATTATGGCTCAATCAAACTGATCTGGACAAATGAGTAAGTTTAGTAGTATTTATTTCTGAGATCTGGAGATGCATCCACAACTCGGGACAGCTTGTGGCAGCAGGTTGAAGAGCATTTTCAGAGATAGCTTCTGTGATCCCGTTTCCACAAATATCACCCATCTTTTCGTCCGTTTACAGAGAAACACAAAGTGCAGAATTTTCCATGACACTCGGAGAGTCTCCCACCAGCTGGAGGTCAGCTGTATAAATGCAGTGAACCATCATTCACGTACGCCAAACTTCTGGTGAAAAACAAGCTTGTCTTAAAAACAAAAATAGCAGCAGTCTAAAAATATAAGCTATATAAGATAAGCATGATATATCAAATAGCATGGGACCGCACTAGCCTTCATATTCAGCCTTAGAGTTCTGAGAGAAGTTGGTTCAAGAGCAGTCACGTATACAAGATCTCCGTTTTGTGTAATCTTAAGGTCCACCTTCCACCAATACTGATATTTCATTTTTGGATGGAGCTGGCTTTTTAGACATATGGCCAAAAATAGATGTGCAAATACATACATGTTCTGGCTACACTTCATAGATCTTACAAAGTCAAAGGATGGGCAAGAGGCTAAAACTGCTTCAGGAAAACTCACCATTATGAGGGACACAAATTACTGCATGGAAATCTATCCTTGTGGATGGGAAGGAGACATAACCTACTGCTGGGATACCTTAAAACAGAGCTGGGCAACGGGCCGAATACGGATTCCTCTTCTTACTTCCTCCCTCCCTGCAGAGGGTGTGTAATGACAACAGGGCCGGATTTAAGGCAAGGCCACATAGGCCATGGCCTAGGGCACCACAGTAACAAGGGCGGGTGGGCAGCAGGCTATAGTGGGGTGGGGGGCAGGAAGGGTCACCTGGCTACCTAAACTGGAGGGTGAGGATGTCATCAGGCTATCTATACACACAGAGGTAGTGTCATCTGGCTTCTTATACTAAAGGGAATGGGGGGGTCATCAGTCTACCTATACTGGAGGGAAGGGGGGGTCATCAGGCTATCAAAAATAGAGGGGGGCATAGTTATCTGGCTATCTGTACTGGAGGTGGGGGGGAGGGTCAACTGGCTACCTGTACTAGAGGGGGGCGGCTGCTGACAGTGGCCTTGGGCAGTGAAAAGTACAAATCTGGCCCTGAATGACAAGTTTAACTCACCAAATCGCAGCTTCTAGCAGGGCACTCATGTGACCCACCATCAGCATGTTCCAGCATGTCACATGACACCGCTGTGGCCAAGGAGATTGCTGCTGGAAGCTGCGATTAGGTGAGTAACCCGTCGTTGCGCACCGCTTACAACCCTGCAGGGAGGGAGGAGGGGAGAGGAATGTGGCAAATGCGGCCCACAATGGAAAAAGCTTGCCCAACAAATCGACAAAGCACCGCCGCAAACAAGTTTTTACGAATGAACCTCCACATAAGGCAGGTTCTTAACAGAGTGTGCTGTTGGGAGAGCCAGGGTGGGGGTGAGCATCATTACTTACCTATGGGGTGCCGCTACTCTAGTCCCCTTCTGTTTGGGATGCATCATCTCTTCAGACTTGCCGCAGTGACAACAGTATGAACGCTTCTGGCAGTTTTGTGCGCGTGGCTTAATGCATGCCGGGGCATATAGTCTGACTACGAGTCACAGCTGTGTACTTGCAGTCATGGGGCTTGATTCACAAAGCAGCGATAACGGTTATCACGCTGTGAAAAATGCATAGCGCAAAATTTGGAGTGAAAAGCGTTATCGCGTGCAAAAATTTGCGTTCGCGCGATAACGCAAATTTTTCACGCGTTCACGTTCCGCGTTTGTGCGATAAATTTGCATTATCGCGCGGACACGAAGGCTAATGCGTGAAAGTTCACATTAACGCACGAACACAAATTTTTACGCACGAAAACAAGCTAAAACGCGCGCAAAGCACTTTTCACAGCTGTGATAAGTTATCACTGCTTTGTGAATTAAGCCCCTGAACTAATTGTCTTGGCATGCATTGCGGCACACACATGCGCAAAACACTGCTGGGAACATACAAACTGCAATCGCTGCAGCAAGTCCGAGGAGAAGATGGTGTATCCTAAACAGACGGCGTACCAGAGGAGCAGCACCCCATAAGGAAATCTGTCTGCAGTCTGTACGCGGGCAACAGATCCCTTTCTGATCAGATTCACTCAGAGAGGGACCTATCTGATGGTCAATCTGGTGGCAGATCAACGGGTGTATGGGCCTCATTCACACCTAAAATCGAAAATACAAACGCAAGCGGCTTGCGTTTGTGTGCGCTTTCCCCCCACCCGGCGCTCTACTGCGCGCTGCGTTTCAGGTAAAAGCTCTTTTTCAGAGCGGTTTTGTCATTCACTCCCTGACGCAAGTCAAGAAGTGGACTCTTTGACCCAGAATAGAATAAATACAATGTATTTATTCTAAAAAAGCGCAAACTCATTCGCAGCATAAACTGTTTTTGTGAGCTTTAAGCGCTCTTCCTCTACCTGCCATTATAGCAAAAACGCCCCAGAAAATGGTACAGGCACTGCTTTGCTAAATGCACAGCACACGAACCGCGCCGATATGAACCTTCTTATAGAGAATTATTGCACAAGCGTTTTGTGGGAGATTTTAAAAATCGCCTGTGTTTGAAAAAAGGCTGAAAATGCCCCTAGTGTGAACGAGTCCTCGCTCTTCTTCTCACCCAGGCAGGGTCTAGCTTGCTCTGTGACTTTAAAGGCTTCCTTTACATCTTTGAAGTTATATTAGAGCATGGCATGGAGTCTTTGCTCTGGGCAATACAATTTATTCAAAATAACTGAGATTAATTATTTATTATGCTGTAATATGAATCCAGGAATTGATGCACTCATGCTACTTAACCTAAAAGAGCCTCTGTCCTACATCCCAAAAATCACCCGACTTCTGATCAGATATTCCTGGATGACTGGGGTGTCGACCATGTGTCCTCCTACTTTTTCTGTAGATAGAGGTCATAGATTTTTCACGCTGTCTGGTTTTTCTTGCTCCACCTCTGGGCCACAAGGTGCATAATAGTCCTATTTTTTTTCCAGTCCCCTATATAGCCACATGTGCACCCAGTATTAGGCAACCCCCCTCCCCAGTATAGCCACATCTGAGCCCCCTCCCGCGCAGTATGGATAGCCAGCCACATCTGTCCTGTGCACATACCAGGGGGAGGGGGGGAGTGGAGGGGCGGCTGGCTACATGAAGTTGTGGAGAAGGGAGCGCAGCAGTGACTCTCTTTCTGAATCGGGAGGGAGGAGGAGGAGACCATAAGGGAAGGGTTGCCGCCTGTCCACATAAGGCACCTGTAGGCACGTGCCTACAGTGCCGTATTGTAAATACAGCCCTGATAGCCACATCTGCCCCCCATCATTTGCAGAGTCACAGAAGGAGAATGCTGGAGAAGTTACTCACTACTGAGCAATGTGATCCCTCTTCAACCCTGTTGCAGCATCTACTTTCTCTCTGACTCCCTTCAGCGACCCCACATAGTGGGAGATGCCCCTGGAGGAGTCATAAAGAGGGCACGCTGCAGCGAGGCTGGAGAGATATCCCATCTACCAAAGGGTATCAGCTGCTGCACCACCGTAGACTACTCTGTAATGGGGGGAGGGGGGCACAGACGCATCCTCCGGTATTATGCCCAGGGGCTGGGGTCTCCAAAGTATATACCTGGGCCCAGTCTTGCATTCAATAAGCAAATATTATATGCAATATACTGTTTGTGACGGCATTTCACGCACCTCTTTTATGCCGCTGGCAAGTGTACGCTTCTAGTCGCATTCGCCAGTTGCAAGCTTTTTTTTTTCTATAATGCCCAGCGTGACCTTCCAACTAAGCTCAGCTGGGTTGGGATGGCCAATAGAAATTGAGGTTGCACTGGCATTCACAGCGGGCTTTGTGTTGGGTTTCGCCAATTACCAAATGGAAACCAAGCGGGTTTTCATGGCAAACCCCAACACCAGATGTTGCTCATCACTATATACTGATCCAGTTTGCTATTACGATTCTGCTTATATTTCGTATTTTGTCTTATTTTGTTTGTGCTACTGTATGGTATCTTGCTAAAATAAAGAAGTTATAGCACAAAGACAAAAAAAAGATGTATCCCCCCCATTCATCTTTGGCCAAGGAGGAACGTATCCGGACTGGTAATGCATGGGTAAGGTCTGCCCATGCTCAGCAGTACAAAATCACTCACTCGTGTCCAGTCTAGACGCTCTCGCCCATGGCCACACTCGCGGCCAGAAGAAACCCATTCAACTGATGGGAGTCAAATAGGTATAGAGGGACCCTGCATGCTGGAACAATGGACTGTAGGAGGATCCAGGAAGCTTCTGAACCACCCTTCTCTCTGATCACCATCTTCTACCACTTTTTCTCTGCCAGAGGAGAGGTCATTAGTTCACAGACTGCTCTGAAAGAATCATTTTGAATGCTGAGTGTTGTGTAATCTGCACATATTAGTGAATGATGCAATGTTAGAAAAAACACTATATACCTGAAAATAAAAATATGAGAATATTTTCTTTGCTGCTAAACTTCTAGTAATTATTCATAGTACACAACCAATTCATTATATCATATTTTTTTTTCACTTCAGTATCTCTTTAAAACAGAAGGTATTTGCGATAATTCAGCTTTAAGTGAGCAACTGTGGTTACCCACAATGCATCACTACTAAATACACTACAAATGATCTCTTTATGCCCAAAGCCAGGCTTACATCCAAAACCGCTGGTGTATAGCAAGCCTACAGCTTATACATTTTACAGAGACATATCAACCCAACATGCAGATAGAGATAGCACCAACACTTCGCTGGCGAGCTCTATTCGGCGAAGATCAGATACTCGTGCTCGCTGCGAGCACATGGCGATATTTGACCCACCCCCATACATCATCACTGTGCTAACCTTTGACCCCTTACATCACAGTCAGCAGGCACATGGCAGCCAATCTGCCTGCATTCCCTCACGGACCCCACCACCCACCCCCTATAAAAATGCACTTGCGCCCGCTATGTTCCAGTCTGTCTTCAGCTGGAATAGTGAGAGGAAGGGACAGAGCTTGCTGGAGATAGGGAAACCATTAGCTAGGCCTAAAATTGGAAAAAATGAGAGCCCAATATAGTGTAGTATGTTAGTTGAAGTAGGGTAAAATAAACAGTGAGAAGAGTATACTCACAAACATGGGTTACCACGTAGGCAACCACTGTGTAGGCAGGTGAGGAGATTAGACCTGTCCTCACTCAGGGTTAAGAAGTCGCTCTCTGTAGATCGGAAAAAATGGGTAGGTCACCCCTCCACCAGGGGTGGACACGATATGGCAGTAGGCAGTGGCGTTCCTACTGTAGGGCGCAGGGGGACGTGGCTCACCGGGTGAGACAGCTAGGGGGGTGTCGCCATGACCCCCCACAGCAGCAGACCAGGAGGGGGAAGCAGCGCTAGAAGGAGGGGCAGCGGTGGGGAGGGGGGACATATCCCCCCCCCCCTCACCTGGGACCCCTCCTTCTGCCTCTCTCCCCCTCCATAGATTACCGGCGGCAAGTGCATGGGCGGCTAGGAGGCATGCGGAGAATTACCCACCACTTTCGCGATCCAAGCGCTGTCAGCGCCATGTCGTCACAGATCTCCGCCTTCACTGCCGCCCACTGTGCTTCCTGATTAGCGGAAGCACAGTGGGCGGAGATCTGTGACAACATGACGCTGCCAGCGATTGGATCGCGGAAGTGGTGATTCTCTGCATGCCTCGTCACCGCCCCTGCACTTGCCCCTGGTAATCTATGGAGGGGGAGAGAGGCAGAAGGAGGGGTCCCAGGTGAGGGAGGGGGGGGGGATATTTCCCCCCTCCCCACCTTCTAGCGCTGCTTCCCCCCCTGGGGCATCTATACTGGGGCAACTGTACTAGCTATACTGGGGGGCAACTAAACTAGCTATACTGGGGCAACTGTACTAGCTATACTGGGGGCAACTAAACTAGCTATACTGGGGGCAACTAAACTAGCTATACTGGGGGCAGCTAAACTAGCTATACAGGGGGCAGCTATACTGGGGGCAACTAAACGAGCTATACTAGGGGCAGCTATACTAGCTATACTGGGGGCAACTATACTAACTTCACTGGGGGCAGCTATACTGGGGGAAACTGTACTAGCTATACTGGGGCAACTATACTAGCTAATACTCTAAATTAGTTAGCTCCGCCCTCATCCAGCCATGACCACGGCCTTTTTTGCCGCGGGGCACACCGCAGGTTGTGGCCACGCCCATTGTTTTAAGGGGGGGGGGGGGTGTCTTTTAATACCCAGCATCGGGTGCCAAATGCCCTAGGTACGCCCCTGGCAGTAGGTAAACAGAGGCGCCAGCAGGGTAGAAATGAATGAAAACTTTTAAGAACAACTGTAGTGAGAGGTATTTGGAAGCTGCCATTTTTATTTACTTTTAAACAATACCAGTTGCCTGGCTAACCTGTTGATCCATTGCCTCTAACGCATTTAGCTATAGACCCCGAACAAGCATGCAGCAGATGAGGTGTTTCTGACATTATTCAGACAGTATGACAGGATTAACTGCATGCTTGTTTCTGGTGTGATTCAGCCACTACTGCAGCCAAATAGACCAGCAGGGCTGCCAGGCAACTGGTATTGTTTAAAAATAAAGAAATATGGTAGCCTCCATATTCTTCTCACTTCAGTTGTCCTTTAAAATTTGCTTGGAGGAAGTGGTGGACTTACCTCCAGAAAGCAGACAAGAAAGACTGTCTATGTCAAAGACTGTCAATGGGCTGCCGCCACCTGTATCTGTATAGTTGGTGCGCCGAAACCGGCGCATTGCAGGGGTTAATAATGGCCCATGTGCCAGAGTAGCGTGACAGCAGCGGGTCGGATGGCCAATCCGCTGCCGGTGGGCGTGTTAACCATACAAATACAGGTGGCGGCAGCCCATTGGCTGCTCGCCCTGTTGCCAAAACACCAAAGCCCACCCATCTTACTGTCCAACGTCCAGCACGCAGATGGCGACAGCCTATTGGCTGCTCACATTACTACCCTGACACCTTACTCCGCCCACCAAAACCCTCCAACTCCACTGATTGGCCCCATTAACCAGTACTTGTGCATTTAAAGAAGAGAGCGTCCTCACTGTATTACAGAGGCGCTATACCTGTTATTGCCACATTTCTGGTGAGTTTCTTTTATTTGTTACTATATTTGCACACTGTACATTATATTCTTATGACACAATTATATATCCCCTGTTATTTGAGTCCATTTTCAGTATATAATCAGCTACAATCCACTAAGTGTTACTTATCCTGTGTTCCATAGGATTACTAACTAAACCCATGTTCCATATATATATATTTTAGTTTAGTATTAGCACCAGCACTTTAGTTCCTTCATACTATTCTATGTATACAATATCTTATACCACCACCATATTGTGAACCTCCACTCTTTAGGTTTTTAATGTTTCAATATTGCACTTTTTATGGTATGTAGCTTTCAACTGCGGAAATGATTATTGCATTGTGTACTGTTTCTTGTTTACAGTTTTCCCCACCTTATTGCCTGATGAAGCGGGCGTTGCCTGCAAAACGCATTACATCTTTGGGGTACTATATATTAAATGTGTTTGTCACTATTTAGACAGTCTTTCGTGTTTGCTTTCTGGAGGTAAGTCCACCAATTTCTCCAAACAAATCTTAAAGTTTTTATTCATTTTTACCCTGCTGGCGCCTCTGTTCACCTACTGCCGTTAGCTAGGCCTGTTTATTTTGATCCTCACTGACTGACTTGCTGTTAAAGCAACCCAAACAGCCCTTCTGAGGGCTACTTCATCCTTGTTTTTGTGTGTGTGTGTGTGTGACACTCCACAGCACACCGACACCCACCCAGAGCTGTGCCCGGTGCCCACTACTATAATTGTCTGTCACACTAGACACAAGCAGAAGTACTTCAGGGCCTCTGTTATCACTGTATTGTGTTTGAAATGTTGCATATCTCAGTGTCTGTCTGATACGCCACAGACAGAGCCCACTTGACCCATACCTGTGCCCACTTCTAGTGATATAATTGTGTGCCACATAACACAAGCAGAGTACTATCACTACTGCTCAAGAGCCTCTGTTATGATCACTGTATTGTGTTTGAACTGTTGTAGATCTCAGTGTCTGTCCGATACTCCACAGACAGAGCCCACTGCCACTGACCCATCATATAGCTCCATTATTAACTTCCCCTCCTGGCCTCTGCTACACGCCACGCTGGTCCATTCAGTTGAGCGCACATGCAGCACCACACACACCTAAGGGCCTTACAGACCTCTCAGCGCTCAATCTCGGTAAACACGGCATTTGGTCTGTCAGTGTGAAGTAGGCATAACCCTTACATTACCACTCTGGGCATTTAAAAACAGCCCTTTATTCCTCAAATGTAGGAATGTACCGTGATTTCTGCCCTTTAAGGATTAAAACCCGACTGTCTCAACTCCGTAATTTTTGGTGGGACTTTTGGCATGGATCCCCCTCCGGGTGGCATGCCCCTGTCCAGGTGTTAGACCCTTTGAAACATGTTTTCCATCACTTTTGTGCCCAGAAACAGTCTTTGTAGGTTTCTAAATTCACCTGCCCATTGAAGTCAATGGCGGTTCACCCAGTTTACGTGAACTTGAACTTTTCCGGAAGAGAACCCAAAATGTAATGTTCGCAACATCTCTACATGCAGACAGCCTATTCCGGACAGTCCGTTACAGGCTGTCTGTATGCTGGGTGGATGTAGCTATAAGCTATAGGCTTGCTATACACTAATGGTTCTGGATGCAAACCTAGCTTCAGGGGCATAAATTCATTCCTGAGCCTTTATCCCTGCACCAATCTCTTTTTAACATGTTTTTTATCTATATATCCTTCTTCAAAATGCAATCGCACCAACGCTTACAAAAAGCATCTCCAGAACCGGCAGCCTATTGCCCAACCTCAAGTGTTCCTTTCTCATCCACCTAACTGAATGACAAATATATATAGAATTGGCTGAGTACTTCTCCACTCATTCATCGTTTGATCACCTTCCATCTGACTTTCACCCCAACCATTCCCCCAAAACACCACTCACTAAAATTCCTAATAATCTCAGCTAAATCCTAAGGTTTTGATTTTATAGCATTCTTGACCTGCCCTCAGCATTTAATACTTTACACACCTGCTCTATTAGACTCTCATCGATAAGGGCTCGTCTCCACAAGTGCAGTGTGTGTCTCGCAGACGCACACCGCACTGAGCCGGTGGGCGGGATCGCAGGCGAATCCCATGAGCCGTGCCATGCACGGCTATGGGATTCGCAGCCTCCGTGGCGAAATCTGCGGGGGGGTTCTGGGCGAATCGCTCCCGCAAGCGATTCCGCCGCGGCGCCGTCATCCCCTATGGCAGAGTTTCCCCGTGCGAATGATGTGCGGGGAAACTCTGCAGAATCGCTGGCGAAACCGCCCTAGTGGAAACGGGCCCTTAAAGTTTAACAGTCTAGCTATTTCTTGAATTTCTTTCTACCTCTCTGATAGGTGCTGCACGGTCTCCTAATCAATCTCCTGCTATTTTCTGTCGGAGTACCTCAAGGCTGTTCTTGGGCCACTTCTTTTCTCCATTCTATACTCAATAAGTTAATTTGGGATGTCTATTCCACTTCTATGCAGATCCTACATATCTGTTTCTCAGTCTCAAACCTCAAACTGACTCATGCCCCAAAGAGCCTTCTTGATGTATCTTTTGATGTCCTTTTGCTTTCTGAAGTCTCTTGAATAAAACGGAATTTACGCTCTACTTGGACTTTATACTGTGTGTTGTACCTGCTCATTTAAAAATACTGTAATTAAAAGCTATGTTTCATACAGGCCCATAAACCCTCACTTTGCGTGTATGTATGTATATATATATATATATATATATATATATATATATATATATATATATATATATATATATATATATATATATATATATATATATATATATATATATATATATATATAGCCACTTCGGGTTCTGGACGGTCAAAACTAGAAGTGGGCGTGCAACTGCGGCCCGGACTAAACAAGCCTCGCCCACAGCTCCTTTTGTGCCTTGGCACTGTAGCAAGGGCTTATGGGAGCTCAGTCTGGACAGAGGAGGTTACTAGCCATTGATTTCAGACGCAGAGGGGACTGAATTTACACACAGGCAAGCTGATAGCATCTCCAGCCCTTAGCCTGTGACAAACAAAACATGGCGGCCCTAATTGTATCACAGGAATAAATAATCATAAATTGTTGAAGCTGTTTGCAGCTAGATATGTTGTGTAAACTATCTAAACCTTAGATAAGATATATAGACAAGTTACTTGTTATAAGTTTTTCATCTCTGATCCGCTTTAAGGCTCTGGCTCCTCCCCCTGCTCACCTCCTAGTATTGACTTGTCAGCCAGGAAGGGGGGGGGGGGAAGGCACGCTATGCAGCCAAAGTCATTCGTTGCAGCAGGGAAGCAGAGCGGGAACGCTGCAGACATTGCTTCTGCTTCAGCTAGTGTGTATCACCCCCCCCCCCCACAAGTCAAAAAGACGTGGGCAGGGGAGGAGCCAGTGCCTTAACAGAAGAACAGAGCTGCCAGGAATGTATTCATTCTGAGCATTGACCGCAGTGGCACAGCCACTTCTAGTTTTGACTGGCCAGAACCTGGGTTCTGACCGTAACATATATACCATCTGTCAGAGGAGTGGCCAGTTTACTACGTGTAATTATTATTACCATGAGGTACAGAAACAGAGGTAGAAATATCTCAACCACTTAAAGGACTTACGAGCCGAGTCATATAAAAAAAAGTTAATTACCTTAGGTGAATATCAGACCTCAGGGCAGACGATCACTGGCCCCCTTGCTGTTTACAGATGCTCCATTAGCATAATCCACTTATTAGCGGCCCCGACCCGACCCAGGGTCGCCTTAGCTCACAACGCTAAGAATCGCCACTTTAAAAGTCCTCTGCAAGTGCCTGCGCAGTTCGCATACCCAGTACTGCGGCTGCGCAGGCCTTCAGCCCTGGGAGCGGCACATCGTCGCTCCGTATACACTAATACGTCATGTGGGTGTCACCACATGACCGTCCACATGACTGACTGCCCTTCACTAGCCGCGCCCCCTCAGTCAGCACAGAATATCAGCGCTGAGCGAGGGAGGACGTTACCTAGCTACAGGATTTGTTTACTGTAGATTTGCAAAGTAAGTTATTTTATGCAAATCTGCAGTAAACAAATCCTGTAGCTAGGTAATGTCCTCCCTTGCTCAGCGCTGATATTCTGTGCTGTCTGAGGGGGTACGGCTAGTGAAGGGCAGTCAATCATGTGGTGCGAACTGCGCAGGCACTGGCAGAGGACTTTTAAAGCGGCGATTCTTAGCGTTGTGAGCTAAGGCGACCCTGGGCCGGGTCGGGGCCACTAATGATAAGTGGATTATGCTAATGGAGCATCTGTAAACAGCAAGGGGGCCAGTGATCGTCTGCCCTGAGGTCTGATATTCACCTAAGGTAATTCACTTTTTTTATATAATTCGGCTCGTAAGTCCTTTAAGGATGAGAGCAATATTCACATATAGGCACTGCTCCCATTCATTCACCAATAACTTTATTACTACTTATCACACCTAAATAAAAACTATATATTGTTTTTTTCAGGACAAATTAGGCTTTTAGGGTGTGATAATTTTGTTTAGTAATCACCTTATTTTCTATGCATTTTAAAAGGGAAAAAAATAGAAAAAACAAACTATTTCTCCATTTACATCCATTATAGCTTTACATTAAACAGTGCTCACTATAAGTTAAACCCAATAATTTTATTTGCCCATCCATCCTGGTTATTGCAACATTTAGATTTTGTTCCTAGCCCAGTGTATGGTGACAATATTGTATTTGGAAATAAAAGTTGTCTTTTTTCAGTTTTTTGCTTTCTCATTGTACACCATTGATGATTACAAGACCTTATTTTCAAAAAGAATAGTAATATACCCTCATGGCACACATTTAAAAAGCCAGGTTCCTGAGGTAACGATATGTTTTTTCTTTTATATTCTGTCACTTTGTTTTCATTTTACAAGTCTTTTATTTTGGTACAGAATATGCAAAAATGTAATTTCTTTTGATTCAGTTTGTGACTAAAATAAATACAGGAGACATGCGCCTCAACCCTAAAACTCTTTAAACTCTATTCTACTACCTATCACGGTTAAAATGATACCACGTCTCTTGTAGTGTTGCTAAAACTTTCCCAAGTTTGATCATAATTTTGAAAATGACTTTTTATGTTTGACTGAGTTTGTCCCTACCTATTTTTTCATGTGACGTGGGACACACCAAAATGTATTCTACAACTTGTCACGGTTAAAATGATACCACGTGTGCCTCATTTAGTAGCAAACTGGTGGTGCACTCTCCACAACAATGGACAAATATTTGTCCAGTTGTCTTTAAGTGGTTAAAATTGTCCTTTCAATTAAATGGTAAGAGACTGCAGTCATAACTACAACAACAACAACAAAACCCTCCATGTCACATTTTAAAGTTTATTGGTAGCTTCTTCAGTATACAACAGAAACAGTCCAGTAAAAATCCTATTGAAATGTAATTGCACAAAATGAGCATTCATAAGTATTATAAAATCATCATCACTCATCTTCTGCACATCTTGATGGAGTTGTATCAGAGATGGAAAAGTCTTCATTATCCGCTCTTGTAGAACCGCACAGACCTTTTGTTTTGTACATTACATTGATTTTGCTAAGGTGGAGAAAAATGATATCTACTGTGTAAGAAATGAAGTATTTTACTTAACTGTGTGCAATGCAGACGGGGGTGTAGTCAGTAGAACTCCGCCTCTGCTCCTTCTTACTAACCGGTCATAAAGCAACAACTGTGCGACTAGACTTGTGCCGAAGTGCTCAAAATATATCTTAAAACAATATTTTTTCAGGCAGCATGGAGAACCGGTTTCTAATCTCCAAAAACAGGTTTCAGTGGTAAACACACTGATTACCCCAAAATGGTCAAACCAACTGCCTAATTTTGTATAGTTCCCCCTTCAGGAGATGGATGACCATGTGACACCCATAGTGGGACACACAATCAATGTCACACTATATTTTCCATTATCTCCACATTACAGTAGAGACGGACAAAAAGTAGGGATAATAAAAATTGCACCCTACAGAAAGAAAACACAGACACCAGGAGCCCAAATGGAGCAGTATGTCACAGTACCAAAAGTATATAAAATATGCGGATGAATTATACTCACAAAGGTGGGTTGCAGAAGGGCAACCGACCACTAGAAGCAGGTGATGTATAACCCCGACTCCACTCGGGTGACCAGACGAAGCTGGTAATGGACACACTCTTGATAAAAGGCAAATCTAAAAATGATCTAAATTGGTCAAAGAGGGTTGATTCTCCTCCAAAATGAGGGTGAAGGCACAGGATAAAGGGGAAAGAGACGCCCAGAGAAGATAAAATGCATTGAAAACAAAATGAAAAATGTGAGGTGGCTTACCTCAATGACAAATTCACGTGTTAATAGAATTTTATTGCACTGGTAAATTGTTTTGTGGGTGCATACCCACTTCCTCAGGCCAAATAGCAGTGCCTAATAGTGCATGTAGCCACAAATAATGTGTAATAAGGTGCCTCTTTCCCCTTTATCCACATTACAGTAGAGGCCAACTATCTACATAAGAAGGTGGGAATTGAAGTCACAGGAAGTTGGTGCTGATGCAGATGTAAAACACCAATCTCCTAAAAGGAAACAGCCCAGCCAAGAGACGTCTTAAAGCTAATGGTAAGCTTAAAAATCTAAATAGAAGATAGATACTTACCTTAGGAGAGGGAATGATTTGGGTACCGTAGCAGAGTTCCCCAACCCTGTCCTCAACGCCCACCAACAGTACATGTTTTGCAGGAAACCACACAGAATCACAAGTGGAGTAATTAGTGTTGCAGCAGAGTTGATTAACTACCTCTGTGGATTTATATAAAAACATGCAGTGTTGGTGGTCCTTAAGGATAGGGTTGCGGAACACTGCGGAGCCTTCTCGTTTCTCTCAGTCTACTCGTTCCAGTGTTGGCTCCTGTTTGAATCTCCCGCCCTTGGAGGTTTCGGAAGTCGAGAGCCCAAGTGTTCCTAAAGATGGGCGGCTCTGTACTTCGCACGTGACCACGCGAGAGGGCGATCACGCATGCACAGTACGAAGTGGCCCATCTTCGGGAGCATTTGGGCTCACAAAGACTTCCGAAGCCCCCTACGAGCATGCGATGGAATGCGAGGACAGTGAGAGAAGTGGGAAGGCTCAACAGTACATGTTTTGCAGGAAACCACACACAATCACAGGTGGGGTAATTCGTGTCTCAGTTATCGAGTATATTGGACAGCGCTACAATAATGGTGTGATTGTCAAACATTAAAAAAGTTCAGTTTTCAGTAAAAGTTCAATTAACTATGAGCTAGTTCTTATAGCTCCGCTTGGAGGGTTCAGCAGTGTCCTCTTTAAAAAGTCTCTGCGATGTGAATAGATAGCGCTCGGCTTTTTCACCACATTCATCAGAATATACCCCATAGGAGTTGCACTCGCCCGTCCCTTATGACCACTGTGAGGTTGGTCAGATATCGCTCTGTGTATATTCAGCCCGCGGTCCGCAGATGAATTCTCCAGTCCTTAGGTAGTTGCACTCTTTCAGTTGGTGATTCTCAGTTACCTCATGAAAGAACAGAGGTCGCATAGCATAATTCCATGTGGATAAAAAGTTTTATTATTAAAAACTACTCAAACACGGTAGTGGTGACAGCGCTTAGAGTGTTAACGGGCTTTCCCACGTGCCTCCCGGACAGGCTCGCTAGGATGCCACGTTACCTCCGCTTCTATCCGCTCTGTGTGAAACTTCATGGTCGTCTGTGGCTCCACCCGACGCATTTCGTCACACGCGTGGCTCATATGACTAACACCTGCCATGCCCCGTCCAATAGCGCACTTTTTACCCGCCCACAGAGGGCGGTAACAGAGGAGGCGGCAAGGAGCGCCGCACAACAAAGACCTTACGTCCGATGGCTAACAACGCCCCTGATGAGTCACGCGTGACGAAACACGTCGGGTGGAGCCATGGACGACCAGGAAGTTTCACACAGAGCGGATAGAAGGGGTGGTAACATGGAATCCTAGCGAGCCTGTCCGGGAGGCACGGGGAGAGCCCGTTAACACTAAGCGCTGTCACCACTACCGTGTTTGTGAGTCGTTTTTAACAATGAAAACTTTTTATCCAAATGGAATTGTGCTTTGTGACCTCTGTTCTTTCATGAGATAACCGAGAATCACCACACCAACTGGAAGAGTGCAACTACCTAAGGACTGGAAAATTCATCTACAGACCTGCAGACCCGCGAACCGGGGGCTGAATATACACAGAGCGATATCTCACCAACCTCACAGTGGTCATAAGGGATGGGTGAGTGCAACTCCTATTGGGTATATTCTGATGAATGTGGTGAAAAAGCAGAGCGCTATCTTATTAGTTAATCAGCTCTGCTGAGACACTATCTCTGTGGATATATACAAAACATGCACTGTTGGTGGGCCTGGAGGACAGGGTTAGGGAACGCTGTGCTATAGAACTTAGAGCCCTCCCTCTCCTTAGGTGCATCTCTCATGGATTCACAAGATCTTATGTACAAAAATAAGAGAAAAAAAAAATCTGAAAAGCAAATTAAACAGAAACAAACCTGTTTATACACAAGCTCTCAGATGGTTTCTACGACTAGCACAGCCATCCCTGGCATTGGACACAGTTAAGCAAGAACATATTTTACATTTGAGTTTAAGTCACAACACATACTAGTGTAATAAGCTTGTGTGGTTCCATTACAAATAACCACCAAGTGTTCTGCAGGGGATGAAAATTTGCAGGTTATAAAAAAAAAATATTACCGGAATCAATTATTTCTCTTTGAATCAAGATGCATTCTTGGAACAGGTGCAAGCCATCCCTTGACATCCATTTCCACAATACATCTGCCAGCGCAGACGAGATCAGGGATCACCTACTCCTGCCAAAAAGCCAACACAGCAAGCGGGACTGCTGGACAGTGGAAAATATTGTTCTGGGAGTTTGCACATTTCAAGAAGAGGCCATCTTTACCACGGATAAATACTGGCCATATATAAAACAGAGACCTTAATGTTTCTTGGCCTTAAAAGAAACCCGATAAGAAAGGATGGGGAAGTTTTATACATACCTGGGTCTTCCGCCACCGCCCTCTGCCTCCTGGATGGTCCAGTAGAAGCCTCGGTTTCTTCGGCCAGTCGGGTGTACTGCACCCAGCTCCTGCCGCTGAGAGCGTACTGCACAGGTACAGAACACTCCCAGCCACGAGAGCACGGGCAAACTGCGTTGACTTATTTTCGGGGCATCTACCTATCCAGGAGCCGGAAGACAGCAGCAATCTGCACAGAGGGGGCTGGAGGAAGCCCCAGGTATGTATAAAACATTTTTGTCTACACTTTAACTGTATATGTGGGTGACAAATTTTCACACATTTAAAGGGACTCCGAGCAGTGCAGTAACTATGGAAAGATGCATACCATTTTGAAGCTCTCTTTCTCCTCTTTCCAACGATATATAAAACTAAAAAGGTGTAGGGCAGCGGTTTATATATTGTTGGAAAGAGGAGAAAGAGAGCTTCAAAATGGTATGCATGTTTCCATAGTTACTTGTATTACACAGGACGACTTTTCCCCAAATTTGGCAGCTCCATTCAGCACAATGCAATGAAATACAAGAAACCCAGGGGAATATAATTACAAACATCATGCTGGTAGGTGTGAGGATATAATTCATTAGTTGTGGGTATGCTTAAAGGATACCTCAACTGACATGTGACATGATGAGATAGACGTGAATTTACAGTGCCTAGCACACAAATAACTATGCTGTGTTCCTTTTTTTTCTTTATCTGCCTGAAAGAGTTAAATATCAGGTATGTAAGTGGCTGACTCAGTCAGGAAGTGACTACAGTGTGACCCTCCCTGATAAGAAATTCCAACTATAAAACCCTTTCCTAGCAGAAAATTACTTCTGAAAGCAAGAAAGGGATAAAAAGAGGAATTTCTTATCAGTGAGGCAGGGGTCACACTTGTCGGCTTTCGTGCGCGTTTTCTGCACAGAAAAACTGTTTTCAACTGAGAACTCATGTTAATCAATGAGCTAGGTCACACTTGAATGTAGATTTTGCACGCAGAAAAAAAAAACTGACATTTTGCGCAATTTGTCAGTTTTTTCTATAAATTACATTAGCTGTTGTAAGGTAGAGGTCACACTTGTCTTTCAGTTTTCTGAAAAGTGTAGAAACTGAAAGACAGGAAGTGACTACAGTGTGACCCTCAAGCAGGGGTCACATTTGTCTGAGTCAGCCACTTACATACCTGATATTTAACTCTTTCAGACAGAGAAAGAAAAAAAAAGGAACACAGCATAGTTATTTGTGTGCTAGGCACTGTACATACACATTTCAGTTTGGGTATCCTTTAAAGGCATACCCACAGGCACTGCTCGGAGTCCCTTTTAAGTATTTTACAACAGGAGGGTCTTCTTTGCCCATGTAGGTGGAGGTCACATGTAATACAAACATACCAGGGAGTTCGTCTAATTTAGGGGACCCAGCAGGAAACCCGAATGTGAAATTCTGCTAATCTGATTAAGTGGACGGCGCCCTCTCCAACTGCTAGGTTTCAGATAGGTTGTAGTGAACTGCACCCACACTATTTTGTGCTGTAGAGCGTCCTGTGATTGGAAAACTGTTCCCTGAGGTTTCCTACTGGGTCCCCTAAAGTAGACTAGCACCCCTGAGTGTGCCTTTATTATTATTGGATCAGCAGAATGAGATCAATCTGTTGCCCATATGTTGCTATAGGCAAAAGACATCTACTGCCAAATGCAATGATAAATCAGGACCATAATATTGAAAGTTTTCCAGTGAAATTTACATAATTTAAAATGGAACACTAGAGACCCTGGCCACCTGCAACAGCAATATTATTAGAACCTGCTGATGAACTCAGACTGAAGACTTGTCCAATCAGAGAAAACAATGCTTAGTGTACCTCATCCTAAAGTGATAGCTGACTTGATAGTGTACCTGAGATGGACAATTATAAACAAAATATACACACCTTGGGCTTCCTCCAGCTCCCTCTGGCCGGATCGCTCCCTCATTGTCTTCACTTGCTATCTGGTTCGTCCACAACTGGCCCGGTAAGACATCCAGCCAAGCACGCTTCCTTGTCTCGCTCCCGTCGCCGAGAGGAGCATGCGCGGCCCCGCATGCACAGTTGGCCCTGGACTGTAGGACTTTCCAGGGCCAATTGCAGAAGTATGATGAGACAGAAGAGGATGATGAGGGAGCAGTAAGCCTGAAGGGGGCTGAAGGAAGCCCCAGATATGTACATCTTCTTTCTAATTGCCCATCTCCGGTTCCCTTTAATTCTCAGATATGATGAGGTTTCTCCATTGGAGTTTGTGACTCTATCCCCTCCCAAGTGGCTATAACATTCTCCTGCATTCAGCTTTCTATTACAATCAGCCAGGTAACATGATACCACCACCGGGCATTTTGTCAGACATGATGATTGGGTGAAGAACAAGTCCAGAAATATGAAGTCATGATTTGCCTGCAACACATGAAACACATTGAGATGCATCTTCTCTTGTTCCATTAACATGTCTCTAGTTATCCTGTAGTGGATGATTGTAATGTGGCAGTGATGCATAAAATCTGTAAAGGGGAGGTTGGTGGGAAGGATTTTGGGTGTGAAGAAAGGAGGAATGGCTATAGCAGCCCAGAATCATTTGGGATTACTTTAGATGACTATATAGGGTTGTTTGCAGATTTCTAGAACCAGAGTTCCTCACCAGCTTTTATATTGTGGTTGCAGTCCTTGCAACCCACCTTTGTGAAAACCTATAGAGATTTTTTTCACATTAATCGCCAAAAATCGCCTGAGCAAAATGCAAGCAAAAGCGCTAGCATTTTGTATGTGTGAATGGGCCCTTACTGAGGAAAGGATCATCTGGGTCTGCAGAAAATGCCCGTGTTGTCCACATTTTTTCTTTTTTTTAATGTGTATTTTCCATGCACATTAGCCGACAACAACTCACTGTCAGCAATAGGAATTGCAAAATAAAAAAAAATGTATTGACCGATCAGCAGAATTCACTTCTCATTACCTGAACTCTTGCACGGGACAGAAGGGAAACCTATAGAAATGCACCCTGTACATAGTTAGAGTTTAGCCCGTCTAATTTCCCCTTATATGTGACTAAGCACAAGTTGTAACTTGATCTCTAAGCTGTCTCAGGTCAGAAATCTCCTCTGCCGCGGCAGAGAAGTAATTGGTAAACACAGGATGTTAACATGTCTGCTTCTATGAAAGTAGGAAGACAAACTGCAGAATAATTGCAGTATTTGAATTAGCTGTAACAAGGATTTATTTTTCTTTAACCTCCTGGGGAGCACGTATAGTGAATCCTACGCCGCACTTGTGGCTGCCTAAGCTGCTGCGGCGAAGGATTTACGCCACCTGCTTCCGCCGCGATTGTGCGCACCCGAGAGGGGAGATTAGGCTGTCATATGACAGCCGACATCTCCACTCACTGATCAGGAGCCATGGCGATTGGCTCCTGATCATGTGATCACTACAATAGTCAGCCAATCGTAGTGATCAACCTAAGCAGCGGCAGTAGGAGGGGAAGAAGAGGACAGGGGCTTGCCTTCCTCACATTCCCCGGTGATCATCACTCCCCCCTCTGCTCTGCCTGGCATCCGCTTCCTCTGGTTTTAATGTGGGGTCCCAGCTTGATGACGTCATCAAGCCAGAACTTAGCCGACGTGCAAACAGGGATGCCGGTGAGAGTGTGTGGGGGATAGACCTGCTCATCGCTGGAGTTTGGGATGTGAGTAATGGCTGTTGGAAATAAAGAGGGACAACCATGCCTAGCAATCTATACTGGGGATACTGCTGTCTGGCTATCTAAATGTGCCCCCCCATGTAAAAATGCTCTGGTCCTTAACCCTCCTGGCGGTTTGCTAAAAAAAAAAAAAAAAAAAAAAAAAAAAAAAAAATCGCCAGGGGGCAGCAAATCTTTTTTTTTTATCATGTAGCGAGACAAAGTCTCGCTACATGATGGCCGCTGCTCAGCGGCATCCCCCCAGCCCCTCCAATCGCCGCCGGCGATCAGGAGATCCCGTTCAAAGAACGGGATCTCCTGGAGGGCTTCCCCCGTCGCCATGGGGCGGGATGACGTCACCGACGTCATGACGTCAAAGGGGATTCCTATCCACCCCATAGAGCTGCCTGGCACGGATTGGCCAGGCAGCGCACGGGGTGTGGGGGGCGGCTGCGGCGCGACGGATCGGCGGGTAGCGGCGGCGATCGGGCACTGCTCGCAGCTAGCAAAGTGCTAGCTGCGTGCAGCAAAAAAAATTTTTTATGAGCGGTGCCTTCCGGCGGCATAGCCCGAGCTCAGCTCGGGCTTACCGCCAGGAAGGTTAAGGGGGGTTTAGGCTGCCAGTCCCCAGGTTGAAAAGGTTATTATGCTGTTATTTATATTTTAGAGCAGAGAGGAAGTTCTGAGTTCAGGTCAGTTTTAAGGGGGCATTTTTTCTCCTATGTTGCTGTCACTTACAGTAGGTCAGGGGTCTCAAACTCAATTTACCTGGGGGCCGCAGGAGGCAAAGTCAGGATGAGGCTGGGCCGCATAAGGAATTTCACAATCAGCAGCTCCCGCCCCAGCCACCCCTCCCAAATCCCCACCCCACCGTCCGTTGCATTGATTTTTATTTCAAAATCAAATTCACACTGAAGCGAACTATTTTACCTTATAGTTCGCTTCAGTGCTCCCATTACAAGTAATCCGCCGTGTCCCCACCGCAAAACGAGGGCTGCAGAGCCCCGAAATCGCCCAAGGGGCAATCCGCCGGCATTTCCTGGAAGGGGCAGAGCTTTCAGCTTCAGCTCTGCCCCTCCTGACGTCAATCGCGGCGCCGCCTCTGCCCGCCCCTCTCACTCTTCATTCACAGAGAGGGGTGGGGTGAGGCGGCGATCCGTGCGGCGATTGATGTCAGGAGGGGCAGAGCTGAAGCTCTGCCCCTTCCAGGAAATGCCGGTGGATTGCCCCCCGGGCGATTTTGGGGCTCTGCAGCCCTCGTTTAGCGGCGGGGATGCGGCGGATTACTTGGGAGCACTGAAGCGAACCATAAGGAAGCTTTTGCCGGTGAGGGCCACAAAATATTGTATCGAGGGCCGCAAATGGCCCGCGAGTTTGGGACCTCTGCAGTAGGTAGTAAAAATCTGACAGAAGTGAAAGGTTTTGGGCTAATCCATCTCTTCATAGGGGATTCTCGGCAAGGCTTTTATTCTTTATAAAGATATTCCTGAAAAAGGATTTAAACAATGCTGGCCAGCGTCCCTACACAGTTTTTTGGCAGTTGGGACAGAGCAACTGCCATTCACTAAGTGCTTTTGAAAATAAATATATCCCTAAGAATCCCCTATAAAAAGTTGGACTAGTCAAAAACCTGTCACTTCTGTCAGATTTCTACTACCTACTGTAAGTAACAGCAACATAGGAGAAAAGTAATTTATGGCTTATTTTACTCTGGAAAAAAATGTACTTATTTGTATATGTTTGCACATATTTAAAATTTTACAGTTTTTCGCTGTAGTGCCCCTTTAAGTGACAAACCATCTGGTCAAAATAAATGAATTGTCCATCAGGAGTGAATATCGGTTCCCTTAATCCACCATCTACAGAGCAGAAGGTTGTCAATGGTTCCGGTGAGTAACAACCCAAGGTCATCTAAAACAGCCCAATGGTGCAGAATCGTGTAAAATTTAGAAAAGCAAATGCTAATGATGTATATACTCACAAAGGTGGGTTGCAAATACTTGCAACCACCGTTAGAGCAGCCGGGGAATTAACCGTTTCCGCTCGGTTTTCCAGGTCTGTGAGAGGAACTGGGTAGTCACACTCCGAATGTTCCTTAGGACAACTCTACAGAGGTATGACAAGATACTTAAACTAGGGATGGAGGCACCGTGTAGGCACAGTGGCCATAGACTGGCCAGTCGCTCTAAAACGAAACTTAACCGCTGTGGGGAACCGGAGGATTGTTGAGTGATGGCGTGGGCACAGAGCGGCTGCAGGGGGCTGGAAGAAGCCCCAAGTAAGTGAAAAACTTTTTTCAGTTCGGTTTAGGTTCACTTTAACTGCTATGGCTGTGAGAGGCATCAATGCTCGTTACAGAGCCATAGCACGTAAGGCACTTGTTTTTTCTTCACTTCAGGAATTTTTACTGTAAAAAACACCTCAGCACAACACAGTCCTTTCCCTGGGGTGACAATCCCCCTCATGCAAACTCCAGGTATATCAGTTTCTGTTAACCATCACCACACCTAGTGGGAATGCGACTCACCCTCTAGGGAGATAAACAGATTGGTCTATACACGCCTTGGGGTTATTCCCTGGCCACCCCCAACCACAACGATCTTAGCTGCTTCTCTGCAAGGATTGTATCGCTGGGGTCCTACTTAAGGATTATCCTCTTCTATTTAAAATTATATAGACATTTCCAAAGAGAGGCTCAACATAGCATAATACTGTATTAAAACTTTTTTTTTTTGTTGCTCTCCCCAGTTTGTGTTGGCCACTGGAGGGCTGTTCTACGTTGTTGTATGAGGCTGGTGTCGGCTGCCGCGCGCACAGCCGTCCCACTCCTCCATCCCGTTCGCTCAGATCCCCACCCTCAGTTGCCACTTCCGGGTACCGCCCGACTAGTTTCGTCTATCGATTCATGAGTCGATAGACGAAACTAGTCAGGCAGTACCCGGAAGTGGCAACAGAGTGCGGGGATCTGAGCGAGCGGGAAGGAGGAGTGGGGTGGCTGTGCATGCGGAAGCCGACACCAGCCTCATACAACGTAGAACAGCCCTCCAGTGGCCAACACAAACGGGGGAGAGCCCGTCTAACAAACTCATGCGTTTTGAAACGTCAGGAATCTGTAAGTCCAATATTTATTTATTTTTTTTTAGCAATAAACGTTTTAATACAGTATTACGCTATGTTGAGTATCTCTTTGGAGGCATCTGCACAATTTTAAATAGAAGAGGATAATCCTTAAGTAGGACCCCAGTGATAAAATCCTTGCAGAGAAGCAGCCAAGATCGTGTTGGTCGGGGGTGGCCAGGGAATAACCTCAAGGCGTGTATAGACCAATCTGTTTGTCTCCCTAGAGGGCGAGTCGCAGTCCCACTGGGTGAGGTGATGGTTGGCAGAAACTGCTATACCTGGAGTTTGCATGAGGAGGATCGTCACCCCAGGGAAAGGACTGTGTTGCACTGAGGTGTTTTTTTCACAGTAAAAATTGAGGACTAGGTTTGTAGGCAAATAGGATAGTATGAGCTCATGAGCTACAAGTGTTATGAACAGAACTAATATTCCCATGCACCAAGCCATTTTTTCAATAAACTAGTCCAAATTCTTCAAGAGAGGTGAGATAAGGTAAGAGGTAAACCTCTCTATAAGTTTCAGGGATCCGCCGGCAGCATCCGCCTGAAAATCCGCATGGCTAATGTATCTCTATGGGCTGGTGCACACCGGCGGTTTGAGCCTCTTGCTGCACGTTTGTGGTTTGCTTAAAACCTCAAACCGCCGGTGTGCACCAGCCCATAGAGATACATTAGCCATGCGGATGCGGCCGGCGGATCGCATCAAGATCTGCCCGGTGTGCACTGGGACTAAACTCTGTCATCCGCACCCAAAACCGCTAGCGTTTTGTGGATCTGTTAGCGGTTTTGATGTGCACTGGGCCTATCAGCTTATTACCCTATCTTTAATGCATTGGGTGCCTCCACCCGGTTTAAGTATCTACAGAGCAGAACCATACAGCAGGCTGGAGAAGGCAGCATCATGTTACGTAAACCACACCCCAACTATTGTCAGTTCCTAGCTGCTGCTACCTCCAGGGTAGGATTGGTGGTAGAAGGTGTTTGTGTCCTTCAGAGATGTGGATTTGGTTGGGATAAGAGCAGTACTCTTTACATAGCTGTGCAGGTGGTGAGGACACTGGTGCCAACATATGGAGGTGTTCACATTTTGTAGAGGTACCACTTGGCAAACTCAGTTGGTTATAAAGAATCACATTCTGGTCACCAACACACGGCTTTAAGACTTAGGCCAAACTAGTCAGTCTAACATTTGATTGCTGCATAAGCAGTTGATCAGCTTGTCTACAGTCACCCTTATTGTAATGTTACATTCTCATATTTGAAAAACAATCAAGTAAAAAAACAACTATTCAGGTTACTGCTGGTAGATGGAGCCAGTTCCAATGCTCAGTTATCACCAGGTAAGTACCAGGACACTTTGTGGTGGAGTGCAAGTATTCCAATTAGCTGCAGATCTGCTGAAAATTCCAACTGGGTGACCATGCCCAATGTCCACAGTGGAGTAAGCCCCGATTTACCATAATCTCCAGCAATCCCCTGAGGAACCCAAGTGGGGATACCTTAAGAGCGCTTACACACCAAATGCATCAAGTAGCACTTAATCACATTGAAACTGACACACTAATGCATTGCAACTTTTGAGCCATAGCGATGTGATTTTTTTTTTCTCTGTTCCCAGCCCACACCTTCTGCATTGCAACCCAAATTACAGTGGCCATGTGTTATGCGTTAAGGCGCACTAATGTTACTAAGACAAGTACGCCTGAAAATAATGTGACTCGAGGATTGCATGTGCCTTTTGTGAACCTTGCACCTTCTAAAAAGAAACTGGGATGAGGTTTAATCCATAGTTACAATGAGTAGCTGAGACCCACTGTGCCATGTGAAATCTAACTTTTCTTGAAAAGATAATTAGGGGGGTCTGAATGGCTGATATTGTGGTGAAACCCCTCCCACAGTGTGATGTCAGAACTTAGGTCCTGACAGTTTGTCTGCGAACCTTGTTGCATTGTGGGAAAGAACAGCAGTTTCAAACAGCCAAGCAACCAACCGAACAACCTTTTAGCCTTTCGTTCTGTTAGTGGGTGTGGTTATAAATAACAGTTGGTGTTTTTTTTTTCTTTTCTGCCAGTAGTAAAGATGACGCCGTGCAGGCTTAGTGGCTCAGACATGATGAAATTGCATGGAGAATACATATCATTTCTTGATCTCTCTTCTATTGTTTAACTTCTCAATCAGCACTCATAGGGATCATGCGCCTAAGGACAGGAAGGTCAGCATTTTGAGGTCTACAAAAAAAAAGTATTGGATAATTTGCTTCCTTGGGTGTGTGGTTGGTAATGTAGTAGGTGTATATAAAAACTGGCCATATACTTTAAGCACATTAGCTGTACATATTGGTGGTTATTTCCGTCAGATCTCTCCCATTGAAGTTACTCTACGTCTCACGGTGAAAGCTGCACGCAATTTACACACTGCTCACTAACCCTCACTATAATCTGAAGTGACAAAGTAAAGTGTGGAAAAGTTGACTGCCAAATAGGCAGGCTTTTTCAGGTTGTTAGATCACTTAGAATATCCTATCAAGTAGTCTTTAGAAAGTCAGGCCTTAAAGGGATACTTCAGTCAAAAATAAAAAAAAATACTTACTCACCTGGGGCATCCCTCAGCCCCCTGAAGCTGTATGGTGCCCTCACAGCCTCGCTCCAATCCCCTTGTCCCCGCCGGCGGCTTCTTCCGGGTTCGGCGACAGCCGCCGACAGGCTGGGAACGCGAATGATTCTCAGCGTTCCCAGCCGCTATATCACCCTCTATACTGCTATAGCGTATATGTTATACGCTACAGCAGCATAGAGGGTGATATAGCGGCTGGGAACGCGGAAAATCACTCGCAGTCCCAGCCTGTCAGCGGCTGTCGCCGAGCCCGGAAGAAGCCGCCGGCGGGGACAGGGGGATTGGAGCGAGGCTGTGAGGGCACCATACAGCTTCAGGGGGCTGAGGGATGCCCCAGGTGAGTAAAAATCATTTTTTATTTTTGACTTAAGTATCCCTTTAAGGTGTGTACACACACATCAGATAAAAAGTCTTTGGAAAATAAACGATCACAGAGTAATTTTACCCCCTTCCATGTAGTATGAGAGCCATACCTACACAGTTTATTCTATTGAGCTGAGCTCCCTATCAGATAGAAATCTTTGCAAGATGCTGCACACATGCAACAGATCAGTATCTGCAAAGGATCCGTTCCTGCAAAATGCATTCATAGTCTGATATCTGCAGATCTCATACACACCTTGTTTAATGGACAATCATCTATCTGAAGATCCATCCCAGTGGATCTGATCTGCAATTGTCTGATCTGCAGATTAATGTCCGTTAAACAAGGTGTGTATGAGATCTGCAGATATAGACTATGAATGCATTTTGCAGGAACGGATCTTTGCAGATACTGATCTGTTGCATATGTACAGCATCTTTGTGTGCAGCATCTTGCAAAGATTTTTTTTATCTGATGGGGAGCTCAGCTCCATAGAATAGACTGTGTAGAGTATGGCTCTCATACTACATGGAAGGTAGTAAAATTGATCTGTGATCTTTCATTTTCAAAAGACTTTTAACTCAAGTGTGTATGTAGCCTTAGGGCCGGTTAACCCAGACATAGTAGCAAGTATTTTAGTCTTATACCCACTTAAAGAGGAACTCCAGTGAAAATAATGTAATAAAAAAAAGTGCTTTACTTTTACAATAATTATGTATAAATGATTTAGTCAGCGTTTGCCTATTGTAAAATATTTTAAATCCCCGATTTATATTCTGACATTTACCACATGGTGACATTTTTATGCTGGCAGGTGAGTTAGCTGCTGCTTGCTGTTTTGGCAGTTGGAAACAGCTGTAAACACTATTTCTCACAATGCAACAGGGTTCACAGACAGGAAACTGCCAGGCGTACATACTCAGAATTTCTTTGTGGGAACGGTTTCACCACAATATCAGTCATACAGCGCCCCCTGATGGTCTGTTTGTGAAAAGGAATAGATTTCTCATGTAAAAGGGGGTATCAGCTACTGATTGGGATAAAGTTCAATTCTTGGTCGGAGTTTCTCTTTAAGTATCAAAATGTGTTACACAGTTTATCAAGCATTATTCAACAGTTTTCTTCACCCCCTTCAACCTTCCCATATTCTAAAATGCTGTACAGTGCTGGCATTTCTTAAAGACTGTGTGAACATTGCACTGCCCTGTGCACTTCCTTCATTCATTCGGAGTTAGGTGGCTGGAAAGACCTCAGGGAAGAAGTTCTCATGCTGCTGGTCTTTAATGGGCTGGAGGAGTGTCCCTGACTAAGATACCAAAGATTAACTCCAGTGGTTAAAAGTCAGGTCACCAAGCCACCTGTGGTGACTGGGAGTTAAAGCAGAATTGAAGCCAAAATTCTGATCTACAGTGGCACGTCTGGAAAATGCAATGAATACAATAATCTCACCTTTTTAGTTTTTCTTGCAAAACGTGTTCCGTAAACTCTTCCCGGGTCTTAGTCTAGGCTGCTGCACTCCTCATATTTGTGTTATGATCCTAGTCTTTAGGCACTTCTGCCTGGCACACACAAGTCTGCATCCCCAGGTCTCTGGTCCTTGCCAAACATTCACTAGTAAGACTGTAGCAGGAACTTGCATATTGACAGTTTTGTTTTTCCCTCTTCCCATTGTGTCTGTCTATTTGCAGCCTCCACCTAACTCATTTTATAAACCTGCATCCATTCTGTCTTAATTTTTGTTTCATGACTTACCTCTACTCAAGTTCTCAATTTAGACACTCTTGTTGTGTGCATTTATCTTGCATGGTTAAAACAAACAAAAAAAAAGATCCCAGCACAAGGAGTTTATAATGTTTTTGCTCTACCTACTGCTTTCATAGTGGTAGAGATACCTTCCCGAGCTTCACATACTTCAGTGTAAAAAAATGTGGTCAAGATAATCTTCAGTATGTATCAAAAGTAAAGCTTGGTTGCAAAGACAAGCACATGCATGGATCCCTGGTATGCAGATCCAACATTTCGGGTAAAACTGGCTTTCAGATGCTTTGGGTTCCAGCTTCTCTTCCTGGAGAACACATCAGCAGCTGTTTGGAAAATGTGTGGACCTCCATTCATGCAGGTGGAGAAGGAGTTTACTTTATCATGTTGTCAAAATGTTTTATGGCCATAGACCATGGTAAAAGGCCACAATTATTTTACTGAATATAATGGTTTACCAAGTACATGAAAAGACGGTTATGATTCTGCCCAACCTCTTTAGGAAGGCAGAGCTACCTCATAGCTGTATGGCTAGCTCAGCTTCAGATGTCCAAGCCCTGGCTACATCTTCCCTTTCTGTAAGACCTTAATAGGGGATGAAGTGAGAATCCCCCCCCCTAAAAAAAGGACAAGAGTAATGAGCTGAAGCAATTTTGGTGGAAGGCAAGACGAGATAAGCGGGGTAAATAGAGAAGAGTTGGTCATACAAGTGATGCTCAAATATCGATGTCTAGGAAGGAGTGTAGAGACCAGATCTATGGAAACTTATTTACCTTAAAGTCAAATACTAAATCTTTTCTCTTGTTATTGTCATTGGTTTGATAAATGTATGGCAACCTCACTGTGATAAAACGAATAGTCTAATATTAATCTATGGCTATTGAAGTGTTTAGCATTTACCATGATTGGAACAATGACTCTTGAATTTGAATTCTTGAACGTGACAGAGGAAACCTGTCAGGTTACAAAGGGCACCATTTTGAAATTAAAATTTAAAATACACAGTACTTTTAAGTACATGCCAGCTAAATAAAAATCATAAAATTATTAAATAATTGTCAGGAATTCTGGTTCCCGAGTTGTAGAAGAGTACAGCGTCCCAGGGGGGAGAATGAAAATAGGTCTGAACTAAAGATTTGCCATTGTGAAGCTGTGGAAGCAGCGTTAGATCATTCCAATAACTTCCATACATTCAACAGGAGCATTAGAGGAAGCCACACCCTTTTTTGTAAGCTACACTATCTGAGTGACAGCATCGCACCTCCAGACAAGCACATTAAATCCAGTGCAGGATATTTGGGCACAGCCAGCACCACCATAGACCGCAATGGGAACTACAGCTATAGCAGCGCACAGTGAGTAACTTCAGCGCCGCAAGCTCAAGTTACTGTAATTCGGCCTCCAGCAATAGCTGGAAGCCTAATTACATCATTCCCCACCATCCACATGGACCTGGAGGGGGAATAGTAATCAAACGCCACCGGGACTTGTGCAAGAGCAGGGTTAGCCATATTTCATCAGGATTAGACATACGTTGTATGAAGAAAAAAAAAAAAAACTGATTTAGAGGCGGCAGAGCCTGCATGATCACGGTGGGGGACCAAGAGGTGCTACTCTGTCATATAGACAGTGTACCTTACAGTAAGAGCCAGTTCCAACTATGGCAGCATGCATCTTGCAAGACGCATGCCAGCACTTGCACTGATGCGAGTACACGCCCAAATCTCTGCACAGCTATAGGGATTTGAAAGCGTGCTACAGAAAACTGCACTGGCAAGCGATTCAGATAGCATGCTAGCGTCTGAATATGCGTTTCCCTGTCCAGCTTGTATGCCGAGAACCACTGCATGTTCAACTATAGTGGAAGCAGGCCCTAAAGGATAATGCATTATGTAATGCTCCTGTGGAAGCCATTGCAATGATTCAAGGTTACTTCCACAGCCTCACAGAGAGAGCAGTATCTTCAATTAAAAATCTCTCACACAACTCTATTGAGAATCATTCCTTTATAATTATAAAGGAATGGTTCTAACTACATTGTTTCACTTATGATTTCTTATTTAGCCAACATGTATTTAAATATACTGTGCTATTATTTTTACAACTTTGAAGTGACAATTTCACAATAGTGCCCCTGTACACTGGTTACTGACTCAGTCAGTACGTGCCGAAACACCTGCAGCTTATGCTGGATAAGTGACACATGCAAAAGCATGGTCATAAATAAACCATGTACTGCAAAACTACAACCGAGAGGAAGATATGTGCTGTTCCAAGGAACTCTGCATCTGCCAACAATGTCTGCTCACTGCAGCAAATTATGTAGCTGCTAACTGCACAGACGTTAGATGAAACATTGGCCCCCAGTGAAGTCCCATCCCAGTCTTTGCTTGGCTTTATAACGGGGCAGGTAGTGTGAGCTGGTGCTGTTGGTGATATGAAGTGAATGAATATTTGCATATACAGGCAGTCCCCTACTATTCCAGGAGATTGTAACTTGAATTTGTTTGCAAGTTGAGACCTGTGTTAAACATGGTGAACCGTGGAAAATGATACATTCTTGACTATTGGACAACTCTGGCTTTGGACTTATGGTAAAAACTATCCTTGTTCTTTTTATTCACTGTTCAAGGTCCCTTTAAAAAGAACATTTGGACTTACCAGGGACTTCCTCCAGGGACCCCCTATAGCCTGAGAAGTCTTCTGGCATCCTCTTTTTCCCTCTCTTAGTCCTGCTGGCGGCTCTGGTAATCGGCGACTGTCAGGTGAAGTCGCGTGTGTACGCCCATCGCATCATCATGCCGGTTGACATAAGCCTCCTGCGCATGCGTGGTTTTCTAAAGACTGAACTGCGCATGCGGCATGGATGCGGGACTTCACCTAAGAATCGGTGATCACCGAAGCTGCCATCAGGATCAGGAGGGGAGAAGAGGATGCCAGGGAACCTTGCAGGCTACGGGGGGCTTGAGAAAGCCCCAGATAAGTCCGAACATATTTTTTATTCAGCGCTCAGGGTCCCTTAAAATGTTTACTTATAAAAGTCTTTACAATACCGTAACAGTTAGCAAAAATTTTATAAAAACCGTATTGTACATTTTGTACATGAAGACAACTTTGTATGTTCGAAACTCAACTCAAGTCCTTTTCAAAGTAAGGGACTGTCTGGACATTGAAGCCCCAAAAGATCTGACCAGGAATTTGATTTGCCTATAAGCATGTGATTATCCATAACTGGAGATTTACGTCCAGCACTCGACCTCTACAGGTCCACAACTGAAAGGGACCTTCTATCCAATACATCAGTGTCAACCTAGCTCAACATATACAAGATTGCTCATTTTTCATACATAGTTGTCCAACAACAGTCACGAATATGCCTTGAAATGTGTAGGCCCTATTGGCTAAACACAAGTGACATCACGGTTTCGATTTCCAGGTCCTAAAGCCACCTCAGAACTCAGCTGCTCCTGACTGTGAAGCCTAATGGCCGGATCTGTAAATCAGTGGCCTGAGCTCCAGAGGATAAGGTGCATCTCTCACTGTCCCCTAACAGCTGCAGCCATTATTGGCCTTAACCTGATAAAATGGGGGGGAACACAAGCGTAGATTCAAGAACTGACTGCGGTACTGTATGTAAATAATGACTGCAAGTTTTTGTTCTTAAACTGATTAAGGGGAAACCTGAAAAAGGATTCTGTATTATTTAAAGGACAACTGTAACAAGAGGGATATGGAGACTGCCATATTTATTTCCTTTTATACAATAACAGTTGCCTGGCAGGCCTTGCTGATCTACTTGGCTGCAGCAATGTTTAAATAACACCAGAAACAAGCATGCAGCGAATCTAGTCAGATCTGACAATTGTCAGAAACACCCGATCTTCATGCACTTGTTCTAGGTATATGGTTAAATGTATTAAAGAGAACCCGAGGTGGGGTTCTGACAATACTATCTACACACAGATGCTGGGTCTGCCTATACAGCCCAGCCTCTTGCTATCCAGATCCCCCCTAAGTTCCCCCTGCGCTCTGCTATCCCCCATAAATCAGCCGTGCTGTGCGGGCTGTGTTTACATCAGCCAGTCTGATGCTCCCTCCGCCTCCTGCATAGCTCCGGTCCCCACCCACATCCCTTCCCTCCAATCAGTGGGGAGGGAAAGGACGCGGGTAGGGACTGGAGCTAAGCAGGAGGAGGAGGGTGCAGCAGACTGACACTATAGAGGTAAACAGCACGCTGTGTGTCGACAGTGCGGCTGTGATTTATGGGGGATAGCAGAGCACGGGGAGGGCTTAGGGGGGGATCTGGATAGCAACAGAGGCTAGGCTGTTTAGGCAGACCCAGCCTCTGTGTGCAGCTAGCATTGTCAGAACCCCACCTCGGGTTCTCTTTAAAGGACAACTGAAGTGAGAGGTATATCGAAGCGGCCATATTTATTACCTTTTAAGCAATATCAGTTGCCTGGCTGCCCTGCTAATTCTCTAATGCATTTAGCCATAGACCCTGAACAAGCATGCGGATCAGATGTTTGACAGTCATCAGATCTGACAGGATGAGCTGCATGCTTGTTTCTGGTGCGATTCAGACCCTGCTACAGCCAAATATATCAGCAGGGCTGCCAGGCAACTGGTATTGTTTAAAAGGAAATAAAAATGGCAGCCTCCATACCCCTCAAGTCAGTTGTCCTTCAATGTGCTCGAAAGACACTGGACCATTGTGAGCAATAAAGCTTCGACAATACACCGAAATTGGTGAGATCGAGATTTGGCAATTGGTGGTGGTTGGCATTGTTCCTGATTACTTTAGTCTTTTGATAGATATTAAAATTGTAAAATTATCAGGAGCACCGCCAACCACCACCGATCGCCAAATCTCATCTTACCACACATGGGCACAGATTTCGTCATTTCCTGCAGATCGTCAAAGCGGAATTACTCACAACGACCCTAAATGTCTTCCATGCACATCAAATGATAAACCAGAATCCCTTTTTCAGGTCCCCCCTTTAAAAAAAAAAACCATTTATTCGTGAACAAAAACTTGAGGCATGCTTAAACCTCCCTTGCGTTATTTCCAGATTTAGTGTCTAAATGCCGTGCAATTTTTCAAACTTTTAGAGCCTAAAATCAAGAAAAAACAAACAAAAAAAACAAAACCACATGCAGAGATCTGCAGCAGCTCCTGCATATAACTCACTCAGGAACGGGATTATCGCTCTGAGCTGCAATTTTCCACACCACAGAACGTTCTACACTTGTACTCCCGTATTCTATCAGGTTAAGTCCAGTAATCACTGCAGCTAATAGGGGACAGTGAGAGAGGTGCACCTTATCCTCCAGAGTTCTCTCCACTGACTTAGACCCGGCTGTTAGTCTTCAGTCAGGAGCAGCTTACACAAGACTTCGTTCTGTGGTGGCTTTAGGACCTGGAAGTCCAAACCGTATGGTCACTTGGGATCAGCCAATAGTGCCTATCCGTTTCAAAGTGGGTTTCTTATATTTAGCCAATAGTTCCTACGCACTTCACAAGAAACCCACTTTGAAACGGATAGGCACTATTGGCTGATCCCAAGTGACCATACGGTTTGGACTTCCAGGTCCTAAAGCCACCACAGAACTAAGTCTTGTGTAAGCTGCTCCTGACTGTGAAGACTAACAGCTGGGTCTAAGTCAGTGGATGGAGTTCCAGAGGTGCACCTCATTGTGCCCAATAGCTGCAGCCATTATTGGACTTAAAGGGAAGATCCGCGCTGGAAATAAAAAATAAACTGCACTCACCTGGGGCTTCCTCCAGCTCCTGGCAGTCAATCTGTGCCCTCGCCGCAGCTCCTCTCCCTCCGGGCGTCCAGCGGTGAAGAAGCCGACCTCGCCAGGTTGGCTTCCGGGTCGGCTTCATGTGCGCTTCATGGCGCGGGTCACGTGGTGTACGTGACGTCATCGGGTCTCTTCTGCGCCTGCGCTGTAGAGACCCGATGACGTTGCATACACCATGTGATCCGCGCTGTGGAGCGCACATGAAGCCGACCCGGAAGCCGGCCTGGCGAGGTCGGCTTCTTCACCGCTGGAAGCCGGGAGGGAGAGGAGCTGCTACGAGGGCACAGATTGACTGCCAGGAGCTGGAGGAAGCTCCAGGTAAGTGCAGTTTGTTATCTCCAGCGCGGACCTTCCCTTTAACCTGATAGAATGAGGTAGGAGAACAAGCGTAGATCCCAAAATGGTATGTGGTGTGTAAGTAATGATTGCACATTAAAGCACGCTTGCAAGTTTGTCAAATGAACTGATTTTTAAGGGGAAACCTGAAAATGGACTCTTGTTTTATCAATTGATGCTCTCAGAAGACAATTTGGGCCATTGTGAGCAGTAGGGTTTTGACAATCTGCAGCAACTGGCGAGATCTTGGAGCGAGTGGTGTTATGAGATTTGCCAATTGGTGGTGGTCCGCATAGTCCTTCATGACTTTTGATCTAGATTGTTTTAAAAAGAGTGACTATTTGTATTTTTTGAAGCGCAGGAGTTATAATATTACAATGAAAAGACTAAATTCATAGTGTGCCAGGTTCTAAACTAAATGAAAACATCTGCCGGTTCAGTTTAAAAAAGGGACCCTGAACAGACACACAAAATGGATTAAGGACTTACCTGGAGTTCCTCCAGCTTTCCTTAGCCCGCGAGGACCAATGGCATTCTCTGGGACCCCTCAGTTCTCCTGCTGGCAGCACAGTTAGTGCGCGACTTCTCTGGGAGTAGTGCGCAACTGCTAATGCGGGGACCATCTGCACACCCAGCTTAGTCATGCACCCATCGCTGTAAGCGTTCTGAGGAAGCGCCGTTCTTTTGAGAACAGCCAAGTCGCAGACCGCTCACAGCAATGGGAGTGTTATCGACCAAGGTGCGCGGACAGGCTGCGCATGCACAGTTGTGTACGACACCTGGAAAAGTCATGCACTATCGAAGCCGCCAGTGACAGAACGGAGGGGACCCAGAGGACGCTGAAGGACCTCGCAGGCTACGGGTGATGGAGGAAGCCCCAGGTATGTTTATATTCTAATTTTTAGTGTCTGTTCAGCGTCCCTTTAAAGGATACCAGAACCAAACTGTCCTGGTAACAATGATAGCTGCACTGTGTAGGGAACAAATAGCACATACCAGCCACTCCTCCTTCCACCCCCCCCTCCGTCTGCCGCGTTTTCAGTGTATACATCCCGGTGTCTGGCGACTTGATTGAACTTTGACCTGGATATACTGCGCCCTGTGTGCGCAGTATGTCCTTCCCTCTTCACTTCTGGCCCGCGCATAGTGCGAGGCTCAGAATCACGCTGACCCCTCCATGCTAATCATGTGACGCTTGGTTTAGTGGAGCGCAGCACAAAGGTCAGCGTGATTCTGAGCCTCGCACTATGCGCGGGCCAGAAGTGAAGCGGGAAGGACATACTGCGCACACAGGGCGCAGTATGTCCAAGTCAAAGTTCAATCAAGTCGCCGGACACCGGGATGTATACACTGAGAACGGCGGCAGACGGAGGGGGGTGGAAGGAGGAGTGGCTGGTATGTGCTATTTTTTCCCTACACAATGCAGCTATCATTGTTACCAGAACCGTTCGGTTCTGGTATCCTTTAAGATTCAATAATGAACGTCTGTATTTATGCTCAAGGAAGACAATCAGAAGAAGCATAGCTGGAGGTAAATTGAGCACACACAAATTTGCAAAAAAAAAAAAAAAAAAATTCAAACAGCAACTTTACAGAAAGGGGAGCATGGCAACACAAATCTACAGCCATACCCAAACAAGATTTTGTATTGAACATGAAGCATAACAAGTAAGCATTGCAGCCAACAGGATGATCTGGTTTGAGAAAGCACTAACCAGACAGAAGACGCCACTCTACAAGTGTAGCCCAGGTGCCGAAAGCATGCCTATGAGATGACAACACATGAACAGTACATTGAATCCATGTGCGAAGAACACGGTCTATCACCTTGTGTGCAAATGCAGCACAAAATCCAACCAGCAGCACCAGCTCAACACCAATTGGCCTGCAGCAGGCCCCCAACAATAGCGTGAGTGCCAGCATACACATTTGCCAAAGCTCCTATAAGACTGCTTTTCTAATTGCTCACCAAGTATTTATAAGCATGTGAGCAAGCACATAAGCATGAAAGGAAGGTCTTGTGCATACATAAAGAGAGGAGGAAGAGCATACGGCTGGTACTGTCTACAAGCCGGGCTGACCTGATAAGAGAAGGCATTGGATAGTGGATAATATACTGGTTAAGGGCTCTACCTCTGACACAGGAGGCTTGTGTTTAAATCTCGGCTCTTCCTGTTCAGTAAGCCAACAATTCTTTGGGCAAGAATCCTTAACACTGCTACTGCCTATAGAGCGCTTCCTTGTGGCTGCAACTCAGGCGCTTTGAGTCTGCAAGAAGAAAAAGTGCGATATAAATGTTCTGTGTCTTGTGACGAAATCAGTTTTGTAGAGGTCCTTTGAGCAATCACACTAGGTAATGTGTTAAAACTCCTCTGGGCAGATTCTTCTCAAAAATCAACCACCACAAGCAGCAAAACAATCTTGATGGGGTTCTTTAGTGTAGTGAAAACATTTTCCAAGTACACTTGGGAAGGGGCACAACATTCTCAACTCCGTAGTAGTCTTTTCAGATGGTTCCATTTATAAAGAGACGTCTTCAAAAACTAAAAATTCCAGAAGTACGGATAAGGGCTCTTATTAGACATTATCCAATGAATAAATTGCCTTCTCTCACATAACTCCGTAGCAGTAATTTCAGATTCTTCCATTTATAAAAATGTCCTCAAAAACAAAAATTCCAGAAGCATGCATCAGAACTCATCATCCAATGAATGAATAGGCTTCCCTTTCCCATGGCAATACTGAATCAAAAGAAACAGAAAAAAAATTTGGATTGGGAAAGCTTCTGTTGGGGAAAACAAAATAAGAATTAGGCCAAAAAAATATGGGCAAGCGAAGAATGTATATGGTGTGATAAATCAATACAACCTTTCATGTAGCAAGCAGTGTTTGATGTCACTGTGCTGGCCATAGGTCAGAAGTCACCATAGATCCATTCCTCTCTGTACTTACAACTGTGCAAAGAAAGAAGCAATACCAGCTCTCTTCCATGCATCCTGGAGGAGAGGCCTCATCTTGACCCCAGACCAAACTCTAGACGATAAATTCCATCCCCAAACTAGAGAGGTTCTAATCGCCTGAAGCAAGTGAAGTATCGGTCATCAGATTTTTATCACACTTTATATTTGGTAATGCAGATATTTACTCTAGATTTACTCTTAAAAATAAAGTGTGTGTTGAAAATGCAAATCCTCTGACCTTTCAGCGATTCTTTGTTTATCTTGAGAAAGATTAGGTTTCTGTATGTACGCCAAATCTTTGAAAGACGTTGTGTAAGGTCACAGGGCTATGATTGAAATGGTCAGGTTTCATTTGTTGTTCCAAAAGTGACAGTCAAAAAAGAAAAAAAATTGGTTCAGAGATACTCTGTGGAAAGATTGAGTATGCCTTCGCTGACTTTCAAGAGTGAGCAACTTTTTCTTGCATGGTTGTACGCAAGTGACATGCAAAGGCGTGCACAGATCAGGCAAAATAGACAACATTTAGTAGGTGTCCAAAATGGTCATATTTGACCATCATAAGGAACCCTTACCAACAGCTGAAAATGGGAAGCTACACGAGAGCTGATGTTCCCACACGTGACCAGCTTCAAGGGTTATTCTAATCTGGTGTTTTGAAGTCAGAGAAGATTCTGACTTGCTGAGATTTTAGAAAACTGAACCTCTTCTATAAGGAGTCACAGACCAATCATGTGATTCCCATGGCTCAAACAGCCCAGAAAAGGAAGAAAAAAAAATGGAAAAGAGGAAAATAATGTAGTCTTCTAGTTGTGTTTATATTTAAAAAAAAAAATAAAGCTCTGCTTCCCGCAAATATTTGAATTTTCTTCCTGCATCACGATGTGGAGGCAAGACATACACAACTTCTACGGACTCCCAAAAGCAATGATTGCATGACGAAAGCATTCAGATCGGTTAAAGAGTTCAAAATAGTGGTCATAAGACTGACATTCTCTGCCCACCCTTGGAAAGAATTACTGCATGGCAGAATCCATTGCAACTTTTCATTGCCCAAATGGCAAGTTTTCTCTCTTAACTGCAGTGAAAGGGGAACAATAAGTAAAGTGAACCAGTCTTTCACAACAGACGACCAAACAATATTGCTAGTGCCCAGCAATTTGCGATGCCTAGAGTACCTGAAATAATCCTGCAATCCATTTCGGAGCAGCTGTGGAGCCTAATACCTAAGTGCACTCTACACAAGAGGGTCACAACCAGGCATGGGCGCAAATTCGGCTTCGGGTGAGTCCGGATAGTTCTATCCGGATCTCATCCAGTAATGCTGTGCGGTGTGGTCGGGGGGGTGGCAAGCTTACCTGTCTGATGTCTTCTTCGGTCGTCCCTTGGCGCCTCCCACGATGCGGTCCACGCACGACACGTGATTACAAGCACTTCCTCCTTCAACCCAGAAGGAGGAAGTGTTTGTACTCACGTGACCGCCACTTGGAGCACATCGTGGGAGGCACCGAGGGACGACCGAAGAAGACGTCAGACAGGTAAGCTTGCCCCCCCCCCCGCCCACACCGCACAGCATTACTGGGTGAGATCCGGATAGAACTATCCAGACTCACCCGAAGCCGAATTTGCGCCCATGCCTGGTCACAACTTGCCAAACTTAAGGTGGAGCTTAATATTGTTGGGGCCAGTGTCCATTTCCAACAGTTTAAAGCTGGCAGTAAAGAGTAGGCTTTACCTACAGAAAACAGTAGCAGGTGAGGGCAGGAAGAGTTATATTAATACTTAGTACACCACCATGTAATATATTGGCGCTTTATAAATAATAAATGTAACGTTTGTGTTCAGATTCTGAATTCAGAACACCCAAATACTGCCGAACGCCACACTTCAGTGCCAAACAGGCAGGGTAAGGGGGAGTTCAATTACTTGCGCTTAATGGTGCATTTCACGTGACTGATGCTTCCTCCTTCCAAAACTGGAACGAGGAAGCACTGAAGTCATGTGAAACACACCGGGAAGCGCAAGCAAGTGAACTCCCCCAACCCTGGCCTGCTTGTTCGGCACTGAAGTGTGGCATTTGGCAGTATATGGGTGTTCCGAATTCTAATACCAAACAATAGTTATAGGTAATGTGGCTGGATAGTGTACTGGTTAAGGGCACTGCCTTTGACATGGGAGACCAGGGTTCAAATACTGTACCTATTCAGTAAGGAGTTAGCAGATTGGAGCCACTAGGCGGTTTTACATACAAAAAAATGACTCCCTCTAGTAGATAGGAGCAGACAGACCGGTTCTTCAGCAAAGGTCTCTATAGCTGCCAGTTTCTGCTAGACCCCCAAGGCTGGATCACACAGCCAACTAGACTAAGGTATCTGGGGATGTTCTAGGCAGATGGTTTTGTGGAAGATCTTTATATGGATACCTAGTCTATTCCTAGAGCTCATCATGGCTATAGACTGTGGTGCTACAAGTAATATAGTAATAAATGCTACAGGAAACCTCTAGAAAATGAGCACCGATGAGGGAGTCAGGCTTTCCTTTAGCTGGAACCATCAGGCTTCTGACTAAAGTTACAAAGCTCAGCCTATGTTCCCAAGGCAGATGTGCACAGAGCAGATAGATCCTGGAGGCTTCTATGAAGCCAGCTCTTATTTATGAGTTGTTAAAATAACTTACAATACATTTGACCTCCATCTAGGCCATCAATACTAGCTTCCTGAAGCGGTTCTTTAAGTTTAGCACTGGAAGGGTGTAGCATTGACCTCAAAGCCAGGAAACCTGAGCCTCTCTTGTGAATAGTGCATTCAGGCATCTTACGGCATACAATGGGCACAGGAATCGATATGGATTACTACAAGCATTTTCAGGTAGTACAAGGTGTTGCAGTTTGCCATGCTAGTATAAGTGTGATGTCACGCAGTGGCCTTCATTTGATAGGTCTTAAGCAATCGAGAAAGTGAGGGGGACAAGATAGTCCCTACACGAGAGGATAACCTCAAAGTCAGCCAAATTGCTGGGGAAAAAAAATAAAAATATGCATTTATCCAATTTGGGATAATACAGCATTTACCAGCCTGGTAATTATGCTGAAGTTCTAATAATTTCACCCTTCAGGAGGATGTGTCACCTCTGAAGTATATTCTTCATTGTGACGCACATTATAGGCAGGGACGTTTTAGGCACACAAAAAAAAACGAATGTGGGGCCCTTTACATCTTCATACTGTAATGACAGTAATTGCCTAATCTCTACAGTCCCTGCCATCTAAGGGGCTTGGAGCCCTGGGCAATTGCCCAGTTTGGCACTATTGAAGCACCGGCCCTGGTAATAGGGTATACAAGAATGAATGATGTTCTACAAAGAACATTACAAACCCAAAAATAGACACAGAGTAAAGAGAAACCTGTGTCTACAAAAAAAAAAAAAAATAATCTAAGAATACTAAGAAGAGTTTCTAGAATGTTTTAAGAATTGCCCCAATTTCCACCAAACTGGTTGATGAAATGAATTTCAAAGCTGACATTCAATCGGTATTAGATTAATACTTACATCTGGTTCCTGAACTGGTGATAACTGCATTCAAAACCTCTCCCTCAAAATAACACATAGTGGTCTTAACTTTCAGGTACCTCAGGTATCTGTTAATACAGATATTGCTGTGGTCACATCTAGCAAGGACACAGTCCCCTCGTAGACAGACGATCTGTCCATTCCAATTCCTCTTCAAGTGACATCTACAGGCCTCTTGCAGTAACATCCAGGGATGGCTAAAAATTCCTTGGCTTCCCTCTGTAGCCATAACAAAGGTTCCAGCATCTGGATGGAACCCCTCTAGCTCCTAACACCACGCTCTGGACTCTTCGTCCACTGGGCAGACAACCCACGACAAGAATCACTCGTTTAGTAATCGATCAACTTTCCAACCACCGCTTCCAGGTGGTCAGCTTTTCAGGGTGGAAACTGCAACGTCACCCTCCAGGAGCACAGTGGGAAACTACAAAGTCACAAGAAAGTAAATTTTAGAAAAAAAGGCAGAGGGGGAAATAAAAAAATATATATATAAAAAAAAAAGTCAAACCCGCAGTCTTCATAAGGATCAACAGATCAAAAATTAACATTGTACAAAAAAAAAAAAAAAAAGTTTAAATAAAAAGACATTGGGATTTTGAAAGGGTCCAGGCAAGATTGCGTGAACCAACAACATCTCATACAAAACATTTAATCTCACATAAAACGAAAACCATGAATTACTGGTCTTCAGATGTAACCAATGATCCCTTGGAAATTCAACAAAACATGTTTACAAAACCCCATCGACAAACTCAAGTTTCTTAGGCAAGAAAACCTCAACAATACACTTGCAACCACAATGCATTTCATTTCATAAACTTTAAAATTTGGTAAATTCCCAGTCCTTTTGTAGTGTGGTTTTTATGCCCAGTACGGTTTGCCAAGAAGCCAAACTCCAGCTTCTCATTGTCTAAGGAAGGAGGGCCTAGGATTGCAGTGTTGTAACAAATTTTTGTGCACAATGGTACCAAGATGGTTGTCAATAATAATTGGTAGAGATCCTGCACACACTGCTATTATTCATTCTGGGTCATCCAAATGTCTTCCAAGGTATGGTCCACAACAGATGAAAATTCTGTCCCAGCACACATCTTTAGTCTATAGCTTGGTTAATACTAGGAACGTGTAGGAAATTTACATCTGTTCGATACTCGCAATCTTTTGTCTAGCATTCAAAACATTCTTACTCCACTTTTTTTATAATCTGCCAGGTCAAGATTCTGAGATGCAAAAATTTCAGAAATTGTGTCCTGGGGTACAAAAAACTAAAAATTAGTCCAACTGGACCGCCCTATTGTCGTACAATTACATATACTTTATTGGTATAAAATGTAGTCTCTAAAATTACCACAAAATTGAGATTTACATACCACCCAGTCTCAATACAAGCATGTACTATGTGTGGGGGTTTTGGCTGATCCCACACCTCTCCTAGAGTCAATATGGAGAGAGGTGTAGCTAGTCCACACATTGACACAATATGTACCAATAGTCACCCAAATGTAACCCTCAGATTGTGTAAACAATGACTCCCATCTGCATATCATGATTGGTACTTGTAGTGCACCAGAGTGGTGGAGGCAAATGGCGTGTGGGGTACATAGCCCCCTGGTGTTGGCTGTCTGCTAGTAAGTGCAGGACCACCTTAATCTTGGCGTTTTCTACTAGACAGCCACTCCTATGGACCAAACGATACAGTTGACTAAAAGCCGTTGGATGTACGAGGTTGCAAACTGTATACAGTGACAAAGTCAACATGTTTAACCCTGAAGGGCTTCATCATGAAGTACAAACGGTGTACCGTGAACACAATACTTGCAGAACCCCTCACCACATAGCACAACCACCCAAGCAAACAATGTGTTCACAGTGCACTGTTGCACTTACTGATGAAGCCCTTAGGGGTGAAACATGTTGACGTACATTTGTCACTGTATACAGTTTGCACCCTCGTACCTCCAGCTGCTTTATTAGTCACCCACTGTATTGTGTGGTCCATAGGAGTGGCTGTCTAGTAGACACCAAGATTAAGGTGGTCCTGCACTTACTAGCATATAACCAACACAACAAACATTTGTAAAGTGCTTTTCTCCCGAAGGACTCAAAGCGCATAAGCATGGCTCAGACCATCGTGGTACAGAGGAAGAATTTTATAAGTCTGGAAATGCCAGGCTAAACAGGTGGCTTTTCAGTCTGGATTTGAATAGCTCCAGGGATGGTGCTGTCTTTACTGGGTGTGGCAGGGAGTTCCATAGAGTAGGGGCAGCATGACAAAAGGCTCTGTCTCCAGATTTTTTGAGGTGCACTCTGGGAGTGACCAAGTTTATAGAATTTGCTGATCCAAGGTTGTGAGAGGTGTGGTGCAGCTTCAGCAAGTCCTTCATGTATCCAGGGCCCAGATTGTGCAGTGATTTTAATGTCAGCAGTCCAATCTGGAAGAGTATTCTCCATTCTACTGGTAGCCAGTGCAGTGAGTGAAGGATCGGTGTAATGCGACGGCGGCGCAGGTCCTTTTTGGGGAGACCAGCATAAAGGGCATTGCAGTAGTCCAGCCGTGATGTGATGAAGGTGTTAACTAGGGTTGGAAGATCCTCTGGGGGAATCCGATGTTTAATCTTTGCAATGTTCTTCAGATGAAAGTAGGAAGATTTAACTACAGATGAAATTTGGTTTCTGAAACTCAATTTCCCATCGATTAGTACGCCAAGGCTGCACACAAGGTTGGGGCTGTTTATGTCTGAATTTCCAATCCTGAGTGGTGTCGATTTAGGATAGAGCTGTTTTGATGTCGAGTGCTGGCTTTGGACAAAAAAAAGACCAGTTTTGTCAGCAGTTTCAACCAGTTATTCATCCATGCCTGTAGCTCAGCAAGAATTTATTTTTTGAGTAGGGTCTGTTCCACCAGGTTTGAAGGACAGGTATAGCTGTGTGTCATCGGCGTAGCAGTGGTACGTCAGGCCAGGTCGTTGGATAAGTGTACCGAGTGGCAACATGTAGATTGCAAACAGCAGAGGGGATAGGATTGATCCTTGTGGCACTCCGAATTGTAGAGGTGCAGGTTTGGACATTATAGGTCCTAGGGATACTCTGTGTTCTGTCAGTCAGGAATGATTTGAACCACTGGAGGACTGATCCACTGATGCCACAGTACTCCTGCAGTCTGTTAAGCAGGATTTCATGGTCAACTGTATCAAAAGCCACAGAGATCCAACAGTATTAGGATGCAGCATCCCCCTCTGTCCCTTGCCATGAGCAGGTCGTTGCAGACTTGGATGAGGGCGGTTTCACAGCTGTGGCGTTTCTTAAAGCCAGATTGTAGAGGGTCCAGGATGTTTACTGACAGCCTGGTTTCAAGTTACAGATAGACAGCCTTTTCAATAACTTTACCTAAGAAGGGGAGGTTGGAGACAGGTCTGTAGCTGCTCATTGCATCTGGATCCATGGAGGCCATTTACCCCACACCACTCTGGTGAGCTACAAGTACCAATCACGATACACAGAAGTAAATGTTTACACAATCTGAGAGTTACATTTGGGTTACTATTTGTAAACCATTGTGTCTATGTGTGGGCTAGCTACACCTCTCTCCATACTGACTCTAGGAGAGGTGGGGGAATCAGTCAAGACCCCCACACATAGTACACACTTGTATTGGGACTGGGTGGTATGTACATCAGTCTCAATTATGAGGCGATTTCACCTTAGCGTATTGTATACCAAGTATATGTAATTGTACGACAATTTTTACAGTTCAAGATACTATCAGCTGCAGAGGGTCGGAGGTGGATGCATTTAGATATGCAGCAGTTTGTCATTATTAGTGTTAGAATTCGGGATATTGATTTTGTAACCTTCAATTATCCCAAACCCTAGACTTCAGCACCTGAGCAGGTGGACAGGGTCGCGTACTTGCACTTCAGGGCTCCGATGCTTCCTCTTTCTGGCTTGGAAGGAGGAAGCATCAGTCACATGAAGCGGAGTAAGTGAACTCTACGGGACCCTGTCCGCTTGCTCGGGTTCCGAAGTCTGGTGCTTGGGATAATCCAGGTTTCAGAGTTCAATATCCCAGATTTGAACACCAACTCTACTCATTGTATTTTGAATTGTTGCCTACGGTTTTCTTACCTAAAGAAACTGCATTTATTGAGGGGTCAAAAAGCACACTGTATCCCTATTACAAAATCTAAATGAAAATAAAAGTGTTATGGGCTTTCAATAATTCATTACAGTACATACAAGATTGAATGACTAAGATTATTTAGATATTGGATATGCTGGTCTTGGGTTAAACATTTGCCAGTCTGAGCACATAATAAGCAATCCATCCTTCTAGCTGTTATTTACCAAATGACTGTACTTTAATGGGTCTGCCCAGGATTCAGTTTCCACTTATGAGAAGGTTAACTAGTCACAGATTTGAACATCTACAGGGTACACAAGAGTACTGTATTATGGCAGAAGACTATTCATTATATGGCAACTTTGGCAAGGTTCTTTTCCTTTACGGGAATTACTTTTAAATATTTGAAGGACTAAAGCCTTGTACACATGCAAGATGGTTCCAGGCCAAGGCCAGCACTGCCGATAATCCACCGGGTGTACAGTCAGCCCTGAACCCCCTCAAAGCGTCAGCAAGCCATCAGCCTGGCAGAGTGACTCGGCCAAGAACATGGTTTTCCTACTCACCCCACCTACTCTGTCGTTTTGCCATTGCCTTCCATAGTAACAGTAAAATATATGTAAACAGTCAAGAAAAATGGCTTATTTTGGTCAAGCACACTGCCCATCAGGACATTTCTGATGCAAACATGTACGAGATAGCTACACCCCATACAAATAGTTGGGGGGGGGGGGGGGGGGGGGAGGGAATCAGCAAAGACCCTCGCTATAATGTTGCAGATGATTGATGGAACATTGTGCTGCATATTTATGCAAACCAAATGACTGTTGCATTTGTCTACATGTATTGTGAAGTAAACCCCCTCCTGTTGATAACAGAGCAAGCAGATAGCTTGTTTATGGAGTAATACGGGTGGGGGAAGGGCCAATTTAATCCCCTTTGTTTGTGTACATAAATGGTTAGGCCTCTGAAGGCAATGTGTTTTATTGCTTATTTACCTGTACAATTTATTCGGTAGTGCGATATCTCCATAGTAACAGCCTGAGTGCTGGCGACATGTCTGTACAGGATAGTGCCCTAAACTGTCAACGACAGATAAGAGTACTGACCAGAGCGGGCGGCAATTTGAATACGGGTACGCGCCCCGAGTACCTGAGGTAGCACCAACAGTGTGTAACCAACAGGAACCAGATACGACTCTTGGGGAGACAGTTCAGAGTTCAATGCTGTACAGGCGAGGTGCCAGCCTTCAGGCCAATTATGTGTTCTGTTGCTATGAAGAACTGATAGCGCACAACAAAGTAGACAGGGTCAGTAGAACCGTTCCCTCAGCTAAGTCATCTACCAGAAAGAATGCTCCCCATCACATCAAAGGGGTTTGGAGGCTAATTTACACATGCTGTATTCTCAGCAGAGGCGGCCACAAATTGCCGGGAATCATCTAGTGTTTACAAGGCTTAATGTCTTATTCCAATATTAGTTAATGGTTCAGACCTTGTACTGCCTTTGGCACTCCTTGTCTCAGACAAAGAGGACCTGTAGAGAGGAAGATGGGTTGTCAGATTTATTCCTTTTAAAAAAATGCTACTTGCCTAGCTATTGTGATAACCCTCTACTGCTAACCCTTTAGACATCGCTGAACCAGAACAAGCATTAAAATCAAATAAACTCCTCTACCCACATGATCATTTCATATGTGCCTAAAGATCAAGCCAACAGCCAGGCATTGTATAACACACTACAAAAAGAAAAACAGCAGCTTCCATATTCCTCTCCCTGCAGAGTTCCTTAAATGATCTGAGGACTATACAATCACTAGTTAGCCATTCTCTGTAACAGGAATTTAAATTTTTCTTTGTAAACCTGTTGAATAAAATTATGGAATTAACTCATGTTTACACTTATGGAGGTTACTGCACAGCACATAGATGGTTTTCAATTGTCCTAAAAGCACCACAGCACCCAAAAATTGATTGTGAATACAATAGTCAAGAGCAGTATTAAACAAAAGAGATAAGGAGAGCGAAAGCAGAAATCAGATCAGGAAGGACAATCCCAACTTTGTTGCAAGGCAGCCATCACCACCGTACTTGAATTGTATTGTCTTTATTGTTAGCGGTGGGACTGTGTTTGTGACCCATAAAACTCGATCAAGAGAGACTGTAGAGTATGTAGGTGGCCACAAGAACAGCATCCTTTGCCACAAGGCCACCATGTCCATACCTGGGTAGCACTCCTGATGAAGAAAATGCACAGTAAAACATCTCAGGCAGATTTTGTTTATATTTGACAATTTATTACATTCCAGCTTTTTATTTTATTTTTTGGCTGTTGGCTTAAATAAGACTTTAAAAAAAAAAATTGAAAACACAAATGCACTGGAGGAGTAGTGGGGAAAAAGGAAAGCCCGGTGCCCCCCTGTAGTGTAATGTTTAAAATGGTTTTATTTTAAAGACATCTATCCATCCATTAAAAATTATAAACTTGGTCAAAGGTCTAGGGCAAGACTTGAGTGTCCTGCTTGTGTAATATTCAATGTTCTAGCTCTTCCTACAATGAGCTGCTATGTCCGAGAGGAGTAACATCACCCAGATCTCCAGACAGTTCTAAGACGAGACTCGTGTGACGATACTCCGCTCGAACAGCAAGTACAGAGGCAGCAGAGCAGTAGACCAGCATGTGCTAAGTAGGAAGGTTATTCAGATCTTACCATTCCACCTAAAACTTGTTAGATTTGGGTAGATGTGTCTTAACGATCAGGGAAAGGGCAGAGGAGGAGGTAGGAATGTAAAAGAAATTAGTTGCGGGCCCAAAACTTTTTGACTGATCCTCCTCCCCATGCTTGATCTTTGTGCAATCAAAAAAGAACTAAAGGTGCTCCTTAATGATACAATCGTGACTGCACAATCTTGCCACTTCTGTGTAATATGAGGGACTACACAAACCACCATTCAAAGTCTATTGACTCAGTTTACCCTTCTACTACATAGATTTGGTAAGATTGTAGAATCAAGATTGCATCATTGATTAGCACCTATACTCAGATCAGAGCAGATTAGACGAGAGGCAGCAGATGTAGGAAATATATTTTCAGAGTAATAAGGTCCCTTCTAGTACAAATGTAAACCACAGTATAGTGTAGCCATAAGCACATCTTACAGTATATAGTCGCTGATCACACCAAGTCAGGGCTAGACAAATGCTAGAAGCCAGATAGCCACAGCTCTTGGTGCTAGACTACTTTAGGGGATCCAGCAGGAAACCTCATAGGGACATTCTGCTAACATGATTGGGTGGACGGCACCCTCACCAACTGCTAGGTTTCCAATAGATTGTAGTAAACTACACCCATGTTATTTTACCAGTCCCAATGCTTTGTGCTGTAGAGTGCTGTGATTGGAGAACCGATCCATATGAGGTTTCCTGTTGGGTCTCCTAAAGTAGACTAGCTCCCAGCTGACTAGCTCAGGTGGTGCCCACGTTTTGAGCCATATCTAAATAGTTTTTAAAAAGGGGCCATACACTAGGCGACCAACCAATCGACCATCCAATTCTATTATAATCGAATTGGATAAAAATTTGTGCTGCCAAGTGCATGCCCGACCGACAAAGCATCCAATTTCGGGACAGAAATTGGCCGCACAGTTGGTTGGTTGGGTGCGCGGCGGTACGGCGGCCGATTTGCGAACGAGCGACGAGATGACGAAACCCCTGCCGCTGCCACCACATTGTATAAATGTGTGTAGTGCATTTATACATTACCTGTCCGGTGTCAGCCTCCACGCGGTTTCCGTCCAACTCGCAGGGTTCCGCATACACGCTGGCGGCGCTCTGACGTCACGAAGGCGCATAGCGGCTGATGTCAGATGCTATGCACCGCAAGTGTGTATGCGGCTTACCCGGCGAGATGGACCTGGCCAGCTGCTTCAGGACAGGTAATGTATAAATGCACTACATAATTTACATACAATTATACATTTTGGGGGCAGCGGCAGCTCAGCGGATTCCCGGATGATTTCATGCTAAAATTGGAAGGGAATCGGCCTGTAGTGTATGGGCAGATTCGATTAGAGACAAATCTGCCCATAGTCCTAGTGTATGGGCACCTTAAGTGGAGCTTGAGCTTTTGTTGGCTCCTGGATCCCATATGAATTTGTCAAACCTGCCATCAGATCTAAAGATAAAAATCCAGTCTTCCCACTAGCACGATGTTCCACAGACCGCTTGCAGATGTCACAAGAGCCATGCCCCCAATCATACTTCTGTAGGGAAGTTTTGTAAGTCTAAACGAGCATAGCAAAAACCTGTGAGAATTGGTGCTGAGGAGATGATGCAACACCAATCTCAAGGGCCTCATCTAGCTTTTCAGGATAGAACAGTCACTTCAAAGAAATGTGTAGAGCAGCCGAGATCAGAAAAACAATCTTAAAATTTAACAGAACGCTGCCACCGATCTTTCTCTACCACTAGATATGGTACAAAGTTATGCGGCCAATGAGCAGGTACTGCTCCTCTGCCTGTGCAGCACGCACACAGTCAAGAAAATTCCCTGGTTTGTAATCAGTTTTAATCAAACTATGGCCAATTCACAAAAAAAACCTCCAATAGTATATACATACTTTAACAATACCCGGTAACAAGGAGTTGTGTGGCCGCTGAATATACAAGGCCCTGCCCTGAAGTGATCATTGGCTTGCTTTAGCACATGATCATGAACAGCGAATCAGAGCTTTACCAACCAGCTAGTTGAGCAACACTTCTAACCGATACAGTTAAAGTGTACACGTCACGAGGGAAACTGGATTCTTTCAGCCCTCTGTATTCAGTTCTCTTGGTGTCTATCTGGTCCACTCTGCTCAGTCCCCCGCAAAATTTGCAACTAGGCTCAGGCGCAGACTACTGAGCAAGCACGCCCCCAGACACGTGCCTCCCCTACTACACTCTGCGCCTGCACAGTAGCAAGCCTTAACCAACTTCACAGGTGCAGAGCGCTCCCGGCCACAAGACCTAACACAAGGAGGTGCAGAGGCTGGAGCCACGCATCCGCAGTAGCACCTGGGATCACAGATTTTAATTTGGCTACAACAGCTCATTGGATTGTACCAGGAGGATGCTGAGGGAGCTGTCAGAATATCAGACTACAGGGAGCTGTGGATACGCTCCCACTATGGGAGGTTTTCAGTCAGACTCAAATTATTAAAAAAAAAAAAAAAAAAAAGGATTGAAAACCAATTACAAACCATAAAAGATTTTGAAATCAATCACAATTTGATTTAAAAGCTGTTCTATCAATTGAGCACCAAAAAGACTTACAAACTAGTGGTGGCAGCACCTGTTTAAATTTTTGTTTTGTATTTTTATAGACAGATTTCTCAGACTCAATTTATGAAAGATGATAAAACAAATCATATTCCCCCAATAGAGCATATATTTTAAAATGCATCTTTATCTCAGCAAACGGACGTAATGAAGCAAGTGGGTGTGCCAACAATCAGAGCCAGTGGGAAGCATTTGGACCAGTTCGGAGGAATGATTAAAAGTGGGCCTACACAAAAAAAAAAAAGAAGAAAAAAAAAATTCTACAAAGTGCCCCTTTCCCCACTCAGGTCCTCCCTCCAGTGCAACATATAAAAGAAAAGCAGCAAACTGGGTTAAAAATGGAAACAAAAAAAAATGTACACTTTTCAAAGGCAATTAAAAAAAATAAACAGTATTATTTAACACTGTTATTAGCCCTACCATTGCAGGACAACAGCAATGACAGAGATAATAAATGAAAGTGGGGAAAGGGGAGACTCCCCCCGCTGTCAGGAAAGAGCGGCCCCCCCCTTCGTTGTCAGGGGCACTGCCGCCGTCATCAAACTGAAGTGCAATGCCCAATCAGGAACATCCTGGTAGTAAGGGAGTTGCATACAAGTAAACCAAATAGACTTGTGCATACATATATACATACATATATATATATATATAATAGGGGGATGGTACAATGGGGGCATTGGGGGAACTTGGAGCGAGCAGTACAGGGAGCTTCTGCAAGGGGTCATAAGGCTGCTTCTGGCACAGGCAAAGTGAGCTTTTTACATTGTTGACCAGTTTTTGGGCAACGTCCCTCCCTTTTTGGACCGCTTTTGTAATTAAACATTTTAAGATTCTCCCACAATGCACCAACATACAACATAATCTGATTGGCTGCTGTGGGCATCAGTTACACAAAAGAAGCCAGGTGCATCCCATTAAGGACTATTGCACCTAGCCCGATCTGGCAGTATTCACAAGGTCTGGGTAAGAATCTCTTCCAGATGGTTGAGCAGAACCTTTATGGGCAGGAGTAGAGGTTTAGGTCCAAAAAGAAGGAAATGTACCCAAAAATGCCACAATTAAAAGGACAACTCCAGAGAAACCATGTCAACAGACCATGAATGAGGTGAACCATGGTCTTACATCGAATATAAAATCACCAAACCTCTGGCTCAGCAAGAAGACTGCTCCAAGCTGTCCGCTTTCTCCTTGGTCCTGGCACCAGTCTTACATTTGTATGTTGGCCTACCTAAATGCTCCGATGACAGTGGAGCAAGCAGCAAATCAAGACCGGTAAGAGAAAGCATTCAGCATGTTGCTGGAACACGGAGGGATATACAGAGTGTTCTTGGCTTCACCTCATCTGCGGCTAAACACATTTCCTTGGAGTTTCCTGAAAAAGGAGTGTCATTTTCTTTTTCTATACAAATGAGAAAGCATATTTTCAATTCATAAAGAACTGGTGATGCCAACAAGGCTTTAAACAGAAAATGTTGTCTTCTGCAGGCTTCTGAAGCTGAAGTTAGTGCCATCTTTGGAGTATGCTTAACCCTAGAGGAAACAAAGCCATCAGGCAACAGAGGCAGTTTCGTGGTCCTCCACCTTGCAGTTTTCAGTGGTGAAATACCCAAGCTCGATTCCAGAGGGCCGAGCTCCAGAAAAAGATCCCATGTGTCCCAACGCAATACAAATATCCACAAGCTCAACTTAAACCTGTCATATTACAAAAACGATCTAACAATCTTGCTAAACAGCAGAGTTTGGAGGTACCTGCAAATGATACATTTCTGCACACCTTTGGGAGCACCTGAACAACCGAATGTATTCTATGCATCAATTTCCCAAACTCTCCCGTTCAACATTAAACCCTGCAATTCCCCGTTTTAAGCCCCACCTCCAGCACATTAACAGGGCATGACCAACCCCTCAGAGGATGGCTTTACTGGCTTTAAAAGCAATACTAAAGAGCAAAAAAGTTAAATGCTCGCCTATGCAGAGGGAAAGCTATGGATGCCACAGAGCCCTTCAGTTCCTCTATGTCCCCTCATTGCACCACTGTCACCGTTTAATTTCCTGGCCTTCGGAACTCTTCTGCAGGCTTTGAAAGTACTCACATTATCCGAGTGTTTCCGAAGATGAGCGCATCCCTACCAAGCAGTGCAGATCTGTTAGTCTTCGGAAATCCTCGAGGACGTGAGTACTTCTGAAAGCTGCCCAAGGAGAGCCGAAGACTTTTTTGACAAAGCTGGTTGAAGAACTTCACCAGGGCCCAGCGGTGGAACGAGGGGACGGAGAGAGGACCAGGACTAACTAATTCTTTTAACAAGCTTCAGTATTCCTTTAAGACTGTTAAAGTAGTAAAGGCTGAGCTTTGCACTGGACAGAAAGGCTTAGCGCCAAGTGGAGAAGAGTCATAGCCCTACTTGCACAGAGTGCAAACAGAGATCCTGGCTCCCCTTATGAGCAAAACTCCAAAGGATTACCACAGAAACCAAAAAGGCATAAAAAGAGGCAGGATAATTAGTTAGCTCACATTCTGCAATTTGACAGGTTCACATAAACAGCCTGCTATCCAAGACTACAAACTAGCGAACTCTTCAGGTATGATGGCAAATCCACTAAAGAAGGGCATGGCCAAGTTAGGAGATAAGAAAGCAATGTGCAATCTCAACTGAATTTCTGGAATCTCAAAGAGAATGTACTTCTCCAGAGCCATCAGTCTCTGCCACCCCAGCAAGCGAACAAAGTGATATTCCAGCAATGAGTACAGATCAGTTCGTTATTGGAAAAAAAGAAAAAACTGCAAGCACAAAGCATAAGCTTTTTGGGACCCAAAAGTCATAACATTTTTAAATTGTAAACAGTCTGACTGGAATAAAAGACTGGCAATCAGCAAGACAGTAAGACTTGGATGTATGTACATAATACTGCTCAGTAATGGTTACTTGCAGAGGTAAGGAATGAGAGGAGGAGGACCACAAACCTTTGGTCTACGTTCTTAATGACCTCTGCAAGCACACTCAGTAGGAATATCACTTTGCGTGTGGCTGGCGTCACGGGACCCTCCACCTGTACCAAATACATTGTTATTAAGACAGTGGACGCATACCTATTCATGCACATGCAACTTGTGGAGGAGATACAGAATAAGGGCAAGCCACCCCTGGCTCTGTATATCATTACTCCATACAGCCCAGCAAGAGAAAGAACAGGACAACTCCGAAAGTCCTTCACCCACTGCTTTACCATTTGCACAACTTGACCCAAATGCCCAGCACTCCTAAATACTGACACAGCTCACTTTATACAAAGCCCCTCCCCCCATTTCCCATTCCAAATTACAAAGAACATGTCTTAGAGGCAGAGGACAGGAAATAAGGTAGGTCAGGCAGTTATTCCTACCAAGCAGCTATGATTAACCTCTAGCATTCAGCTGTGGAAGTAGAAGGCAAACCAAGGTTGGACTTTTACAAAGTAGACAGGATTAAACGGATAGAATTCAGGTCAATGAAGATCTAGACAAATGGATCAGTTTCACAACTTGGCTGGCTGTAGGGGGCAATTCACAAATGAGCATCAGCACCACTACTGCTCTTATAGCAGCCATCAGATATTCTGGGTCCCATGTATTCTAGTTAGAGGTTCTCCAGGGGGAAAAAATTAAACTGGTCTACGGACTGGGGCTTTTCGAGCAACTATAAATCGTTACACAATCACATGTATAGAAAAAAAGGGGCTGTAAGGTCTATGGCCTGCACCATGTTTTCAACACAGAACAAAGAGCACTTCTGAGGGACACAACATGCTTTCTTTTGTCTTAGTGCAACTGTTCCCTGCACGTTAAGGGACTGTGGGCCATACCAAATAATTTCTATTCAGCAACAGTTGGATCTCATCTTAGGAGACTTTTTAACGCTTTTGGTGGTGACAAACTAGATATCTACATTGCTGTGGATATATACTAGAGGTTTCCATCAATTTTCCTGGACATAAATGCAGACTAAAAGGATTCCCAACACTGCTTGATTGAATCCAGCTCAATTTCGGGAACGCAACCACCAAAGTAACAACATCACTGGACAGTCACAGACATGTCCAAGGTGAATGGCGAGACCATACTCTCTTGCCTAGAAGTGCTGTGTATAGGGTGAAGTATACTTTAACCATTTATCAAACCAAGAAGCTTCTATTTCATAATAATGACTCACCAGCTACGAGTCTTATGACTAACTCTTTCAACCTAACTCATGAGGGCCAAAAGAATGAGAAGCCCGATTATCCATCTACTCAAGAGATGGTCAGGATTGGTGTTTTCTGACTCATGCCATTTAGTTTGGAGCCAAAAAGAAGTCTCAAATTCAGCACCATTATCGTGCAGCTCATTGGTGGGAGACTGTTCTAAAACAGGATATTTTAATAAACAAAGGTTGTTTATCCTCAAAGATAGCATCATAGGCATTTTGCAGATTAACACAGAGCATGAACACACTATAGTGGCAAGACAAACAACTCACAAAAGCAAAGAGATCCAAGATGCAGCAGCAAAGAACCTCATACACAAGTTGAAGTAGACATTCACCAAAAATGAAAAAAGTCCAACCAATGCACACAGCCCATTTTGGTATCACTAACAGATTTCAAACATGCTGCAGATCTCTAAGCTCCCAGATGGGACCAGGTGACCGTTGGGTTATCAAAAGAGGTTGAATCCTGCATTCAGCAGAGTCCTTCCATAGGGAAAAGAAGGGGGAGATCTCCAACTGTCTCAGACTTAGCAAGCTAAAATTGGGCGTGTGTGTGTGTGGACTGAGTTTTAGTGCCATCTGTATTCAAGGCTTGGACCCCGCTGGTCCCAGGATCAAATTAGGGATTGTAATTAACACTTGACCTAAAATCCCACACCTGTTAGGAGGAAGGAAACTTCTTCCAGATAAGCATACAGCCAGCCCTAAAAACCAAATGTAGCTCCACCCCCTTTTCCACACTGTCCAAATCTAAAGTACATTTTATTTGCCCAAGTTGATCTTTCCTTTCCAGGTTCAACTAATAAAAATTCATGTGTACTTCCCCTTCAGACATGTCCAATGTAAAGTGGAAGAAGTCACCTACAGGTAGCTCCCATCTTCCCCACTCCCAGATTCTTAGCGCAGTGGTGCAGCCTCATTTACAACAGGGATTCTGTATTTAGCCCCAACCCTCCCAAATCCCGCCCACCCTCTACACACCAGCAGTAATGACCCTTTCAAATATTTACACGTGCTCGACCCAAACAGGCTTAAATCCCCACTCCCCCCACCCATCCAGCCCTCCCAACCCACCCACTTTTCACATCCCCGACCCCTTCCCGATCTTCTATTCCACCAAAAGCTTGATTTCGGTGGCAAGAAGTTGGTTCATGTTGAAGAGGGCTCCCTTGGTGAGGAGCTCCCTCTCAGTGGCAGTGTCAGGATCACTGTCCACAGAGCTGGAGCTTGCGCTCATGCTGTCTCCGGCATCATGGTGATGGAGGAGTGGGGCGGCACCGTCGCCTTCTGCAGCGGAGGTCCCCCCAGGGAGCTCCGGCTCGCTGGTCTCACTGGCGCTGGACACGACAGAAAGGAGGGACATTCGTCTGGTCAGTCGGCTTGGCAGGAGGGAAATGGCGTAATCGGCCACCATGGAGGCCACGTCCATGTTGCAGGCTTTGTCAAAGGCGATGAAACCCACATTGGCGTTTGCTTCGCACACACAGAAAGAACCATCTTCCTTGGTCAGCAAGTCAATGCCGCACACATCCATTCCCAGTATGTTGGAGACTTGAATGGCCAGCTGCTTCCCTTGCTCGCTGAGCGTGCACATCATCCCAATACCTCCTGTGGAAGAAGGAACACAGGTGTGAGAATGGAGGAGCAGCAATCACCACAAACAATAGAAGTTACAGCAGGTCTCCGGGCCGTCTTCTACCCAAACAAAAATGTACCCTAGAGTAAGGGGACAGCTTTCAGATAAGCAGTCACTCCTCTCAGTCAGTGGGGTGTACTTGACTATCTGCCTTAAATATGGGTGGGGCAGGTTTTGGAAATTGAGCAATGTGTGAAGCGATGCAAGAAGCAGCAGGAGGAACACCTGCAGAGAAGTGGTGCTGGAAGGGGTTGTCTAAAAGATGGGGCCATAAAATTGCCCAATTACACTCTACCACAACACTGTATTCCAAGTGGAGTTCTGTGCTTTTGCATGACTACTGCAACTTTAAACTTTGGCAGCTCTAGACAAAATGTTATCACAATGAAGCACATGATTGAGGCAAATTGTAATTACAGTTAATATACTCATTGCCTGCCTACCCAAAGAGCAGTTACTTTGCATCCTTCCATCCGTGGAACACCTCAGCATGGTGCCAATCACACGGCCACCCACAACGATGACCCGGACGTCTCGTCCATGAGACTCCTTCACATACTTCTGGAAGAGGTAAGGTGCTTCATGACGGATAAGATGGCTCAGATCTGCCAGATGGTGCTTGTCCCTGGCTAGGAACACTGCTTTACCTAGAAACAAAAACAAATCGTGTCTAATAAAGCAGGAGACAAGTGGTCTTCTTTAAAGAGAAACTCCGACCAAGAATTGAACTTTATCCCAATCAGTAGCTGATACCCACTTTTACATGAAAAATATAATGATTTTCACAAACAGACCATCAGGGGGCGCTGTATGACTGATTTTGTGCTGAAACCCCTCCCACAAGAGGCTCTGGTACCGTACGGTACTCTGGGCAAACTGCCACAATGTAACAATGACACACACAGGAAATGGCTGTTTATAGCTGTCTGTTAAAGCCAGAACAGCTACATAATCTGCCCACAGTAACAATGTCACCATGTAATACATGTCAGAATGTGAATCTGGGAGAGGAAAGATTTTACAATGAGCAAACTCTGACTAAATCATGTATACATAATTATTGTAAAAATTAAGCACCTTTTTATATTAAATTATTTTCACTGGAGTTCCTCTTTAAGCTGTGGGTAGGAACCGACCACTGTCCAGGAAGCTCAGATGCTCTCCAGAACTCACCTCTGTGACCCCGGGTGTTCTTCACCACCATGGGAAACTCCAGAACTTCAGCCTCGTCAATCATCTTTGAAAAGTTTTCATGACCACCTGCAAGAAATTACAAATTCAGGTTATCAGCACAGACATGTTTTAGGACACCTGAACTGAAAGGGATTGGAGGTCGCCATATTGGTTTGTTTTTAAACAATAGCAGTAGCCTGGCAGTCCTGCTAATCTCTTTGGCTGCAGTAGTATCTGAAATCACACACCTGAAACAAGCATGTGGCTAATGCAGTCAGACTTTAGTCTGAGCACCTGTAATATAAGAGACAAAATGATCAAGACTGCCAGGCAATTTGCATTGTTTAAAAAGTAAATATGGCACCCTTCATATCACTCTCAATTCAAATGTCCTTTAAAGAGAGTCTGAAGCGAGAATAAATCTCGCTTCAGACCTCATAAATAGCAGGGGCATGTGTGCCCCTGCTAAACGCCGCTATCCCGCGGCTTAACGGGGTCCCTTCACCCCCAAATCCCCCTCGATACACCGGGGGAGCGCTTCCTGGTTGAGGCAGGGCTAACCGCCGCAGCCCTGCCCCACGCGCGTCTGTCAGCGCGTATCTCCGCCTCTCCCCCGCCCCTCTCAGTCTTCCTTCACTGAGAGGGGCGGGGGAGAGGCGGCGATGCGCCGCTGACAGACGCGACTGGAGGCAGGGCTGCAGCAGTTAGCCCTGCCTCCAGGAAGAGACAGCCAGCGACTTTTTCACGACACACTTTTGCGGGGGGTGGGTTGGGGGTGAAGGGACCCCCGTTTAGCCGCGGGATAGCGGCGTTTTAGCAGGGGCACACGTGCCCCTGCTATTTATGAGCTCTGAAGCGAGATTTATTCTCGCTTCAGAGTCTCTTTAAGACAAGCATCCTTGGCTACTCAGACCTTTATTGGCAAGCTGAATAGTATGGTATATAATGACAAAGAAATGCAAGAGTAGAACAGAGAATTTATTGGCAAGTTAATTTGTGTCCTTGGTCCACACCACAAACTCCACCAGTGCAATACTTGTTACCTGCTCTTATGGAGTTCTATAAAACTTAATTATATATTGAAGTCATTGACTTTAAGGTTCTGGTTAAATAAATATGTAGGATATAAAATATAGGGCAGCCACCCTCAAACTACAGCCTGTGTGAGTTTATCACAGGAGTACACATCTGGGAGAAGTATACCATAGCTACCACAGGAGGAAAATGGATACATCTTGGTGCTAGCCATACAAGACAGTATCTGGGAGTGGTTCAGCATGGTTAAGTATAGACAGACAAGGTTATGTCTAGGTAATTACTGTAGAGGGCATATGTAAAGAGCACACCATGGAATCCTAAGGCTACAGCGTTAGGTGTGCCTATGGGAGAGCACCAAGACCTATCAGGAAGCATACACTATGGCCAGCACAGGAGTAACAGCACTACAATTACACAATGCAGGCGAAGGTATCTGGGAGGGGCACAATACAGTCAGCCAAGGGTGTAGCAGGGGTATAGCTAGACTTTTACAAGAAGGTATGTGTGAAGAATACACTGTTAGGACAGTGTTCTACTGAGATACATAGGAGGTTATTGTAGGAAGTGTACATTTTGAACAGCTCAGAGAGTGAAGCCATCTGCTGAGGTGCACAGAAGTGTTTTTTCTGTAAGGGCTACACCATGCCAGCACAGTGGGAACAGGGTTATGAGGCGCTCATCTTAGAAGAAGCTATCTGGAATGGGAACTGTAGTCATCACAGGGGTAACCATATTATATTGAGACACTCACCATAAGAAAAAGTATCTGGAAGAGGTACACCATGACCAGCAAGCTCCTGGAAGGTCCAGAACTTATTGACGCAGTTAAGGATGGCCTGTGGTCTGTTCATCAGGCGGCAGCCCATCTTCTCCAGATGCCTCAGAACTGTGATGTCACTGTCACTCTGCACCCAAGGAGTGGGTACACGGACAACGACTACTTGAGGGTAAGATGTAATGAACTCTCCTTTCACACGTAGGCCTGTAAGATGGGAGAAATTAAACGGATCAAACCTCAAATCAGAGTTAGACATAGCACAAGGCGCAGCAGGCCAGCACAAAATTGCATTTTACTCTATTGCTTAGGAGTTGTGGAAGTCTCGATGGAAAATCAGCAATCCAAGATTATCTAGAAAGCTAGAACTAGCCAACCTAAAGAGAGATTCCGGCAAGAATTTTTTTTTTCTTGTGTTCTAGTTAAAGGGACTCCGAGCAGTGCAGAAACTATGAAAAGATGGATATCATTTTAAAGCTCTCTTTCTCTTTCCAATCATATATAAATCGCCACCCTACACCTTTTAGTTTTTGCTATTTCCGCGATTGAAACTGCCGCAGCCTAGATTTCAATCGCGAAAATAGAGAAAACTAAAATGCGTAGGGTGACGATTTAGGTGTCGTCAGAAAGAGGAGAAAGAGAGCTTTAAAATGAGATCCATCTTTCCATAGTTACATTTTATTACACAGGGCGACTTTTTCTGCTGAATGGAGCTGCTGACACTGGGGAAAGTGTCGTCCTGTGTAATACAAGCAACTATGGAAAGATGGATATCATTTTAAAGCTCTCTTTCTCCTCTTTCTGGCGACACCTAAATCGTCGCCCTACACCATTTAGTTTTCTCTATTTTCGCGACTGAAATCGCGGCCGCGGCAATTTCAATCGCGAAAATAGTGAAAACTAAAAAGGCGTAGGGCGGCGGTTTATATATCATTGGAAAGAGGAGAAAGAGCTTTAAAATGATATGCATCTTTCCATAGTTTCTGCACTGCTCGGAGTCCCTTTAAGTCATACATTTGTCTTATAGTTAACCTGATGCATGGAAATTCACTACTGGTTAGACACATGCATATTTACAGGGACAGCTCTGGATACCATAGTGCCTTCCTGGTCTGACCCATAATTTGAGGGCTGACCATCAGACATTTTTCATCCGGCTGGGTAAAAATGTAGCAAAAAAAAAAAAAAAAAAAAAAAAAAGTATACCTGGGGCTTCCTCCAGGCTTTTCACTCCCTCGCCATCTTGATCCTCCACTAACAGGCCTGGTAATTCCTCTAGTTGGGGGACAGTCTGTGCATGTGTAGTCCGGTTTGCATGCTCTGAAGGATTTAACGGGCCAGCTAGCAAAGAATCAAGGTGGCACAGGATGACGGCAGAGGAGCGAACGGCCTGAAGGAAGCCCCAGGTATATATAATTTTTTTTTTTTGTCCCCGGTTCCCTTTAAGCACTCCCCATTTGACTTTCAGCAATACTCGCATTCCTGATGAGGAACTCAGCACGCATGCGCTTGTCTTCGGAAGCCCTTGGGGCATAAGTACTTCCCGAAGGCTGCCAGAGGAGACCTAAAGACACAGCCATTGCATAACTTCAACGGGACAAACTGAAGACCAGGAAGGCTCTATGGCATCCAAAGCTTTCCCTCCAGTTAGGTATGTATCTAACCTGGAGTCCGTTTCCTTGCTTCAGGTTTGCCTTCAAGAGAATGTCAAATGAAAACACACAAAAAACAAACAGATACTTGTACCTATGGAGAGGGAAGGCTCTGTGTCCTATAGAGCAGTCCTGCTCCTCTCATGGTCTCCTCGTTCCAGTGACGTCACCATGTTCTAATCTGTCGCCACAGAAGGCTTCGAACTCTGCACTTCGCCTGCCTGCTGACGCATGTGCAGTACGGAGTGGCCTGTCTTCAGGAGCACTCTGGCTCCGGAAGACTTCCGAAGCCTTCTGTGGCGGCTGATTGGAACAAGGTGAAATCACTGGTATGAGGGAACCCTGAGAGGAACAGGAAGGCTCTATAGGACCCAGAGCCTTCCCTCTCCATAGGCAAATATCTTTAAAAAAAAAAAAAAAAAAAAAAAAATCAGTTGACATGGACTTTAAAGAGAATCTGTATTGTTAAAATCGCACAAAAGTAAACATACCAGTGCGTTAGGGGACATCTCCTATTACCCTCTGACACAATTTCGCCGCTCCTCGGCGCATTAAAAGTGGTTAAAAACAGTTTTAAAAAGTTTGTTTATAAACAAACAAAATGGCCACCAAAACAGGAAGTAGGTTGTTGTACAGTATGTCCACACATAGAAAATACATTCATACACAAGCAGGCTGTATACAGCCTTCCTTTTGAATCTCAAGAGATTTGTGTGTTTCTTTCCCCCTGTTCTCATGCACTGAAGTTTCAGGCTGCTTGTTCCTTCCTGCAAACAGCTTTGCCCTTGTCTGTAATTCTTCAGTATGTGAAAGCCCTGCCAGCTCAGAGGACGATTTATCCAGCTTGTAAAATATAAGAGAGAAGAGAGAAGCTGCTCTAATCCTAAATAACACACAGGCAGTGTGCATACAGGGGCCTGGAAGGGGGAGTTCATAGCAGAACCACAACACTGAAGAACTTGGCAGCCTTCCAGACACAGGCTGACAAGTCTGACAAGAGAGAGATAAGTTGATTAATTACAGAGACAGTGATAGTATAAAGTGCTGCAGTAAGCCAGAACACATTAGAATAGCTTTTTGAACTTGTAGGATGATAAAAAACAGGATGCAATTTTTGATACGGAGTCTCTTTAAGCTAGGTACACACTAAATTGTCACCTAGAATATCTATAGAGCTTATTATATTTCATAGTAAGTAGAATTGTTATAGTAAACTCTGATATAGTAAACGTCTGGCTACAGTAAACTCCATCCCCAGGTCCCGACCATGAGCCTGTATTAATATACGATGCAGGACAAATTCTGATATAGTAAACCACTTGGCAAGCTCCCTTGGAGTTTACTATAAAGGAAGTCTACTGTATTTAAAATATGTTGACCCCAATACATGGAAGTGATAAAATTGACTAATCATTGGCCAATCAAAATTGCATGTGTGTACCAGGCTTGCGTCACTAGCCCAGAATGAACATGCATTGACTCTGCTCTGACTCCATTGGCATTATTTGAGCATGAAGATGGCAGCCCCTATAGTCCCCTCACTTCAGATTCCCTTTAAAAAAGCTGCAATGGTGTCCGATATAGTCTTTCAGGAGATACTGAAAGCTGGTCAGCATTTGTTGGGCTGTGTCTTTCCTCACATTCTGAAGATAGAGAACACTCCCCCCGACCCAGGAAGCTGGAAATTCATGACAAATATGTGAAGCCTCCCCCCCCCCCCCCCTCTCGTAGAGCTGCCAGTGAAAACATTGTTAGAAAGCGCAGCATTCAATTACCCAGAATGCCACGGGGCAATGACGAGCCTGCAAAACAATTCCCGTTTGGGGGAAGTACAGCTCAGCCGGGGCCCCTGAGGTCAGGCCTGTGCGTGAGTGCAGGAGGGAGGCTGCAGTCAGATGCCACAAGTCTCAGGGTAAACTCTCGTGCGATGGGAAATTCACTTAGAAAGCGAGTGCTTGCTCAGCGGAGAAACAGGAATAGGCCATCAGCGCTGTGGTATAAAGGGCTGTGCATCGGCACAAAGGCCTCTTCTCGCACATCCATGCAGAAAGGCTTTATTAGAATGCACCTCCTATCCTGGCAGGGACTAAACCTTCCATTGTTGTGGGCTCAGTAACCTTTGACTCACATCCTGGTCATATGGCCCCTGCTAAGCCTCTATATTGTGGTTGTGCTAGGTGAGAAATTATGACAACGTTTCTGCCAAGCCCTTCCACATCCTCAGCATGACACACAAACCCATCTCTAAAGTCTGACTGCACAATAGTGAGGAGGTTGTAGCGTTCCACTGTAAGTGGAAAGCTCATTTTAAAACCATACACTGTAGATAGATTCTCATAACAAAAAAAACAAAAAAAAAAACTGCCTGACCACTATCTTAGAGTCCAGTGCCTACCCAGTGGCCACGCTATTCGCACTTGACTCTAGTGGCTATTTCCACTTATGCCCGAATCTGCTTGTTCCCCGCAGGTGAGAGGGGCAGGGAAATGCTGCCTATTCCTTTCATGGCTTGCCGTCCAGATCGCACTACGAAGCAAATCTTGACGGTATGGCAGCCAAATCCCTATAGCCATGGCATGGTCTAACAATTCAAACTGTGGCTTCACAGCAGAAGGGGAGCCATGGCCGAAATGGAAACGACTGTGGCTCCTAGCGAAAATGAGTACTAAGGCTTTGAACACACTGTTTTTGGCCTAGGTGGCTACCTCTGCCGCAATCTGTCAGAGAGACCGTGCCTGCCGGGTCTCATTATCTGAGCACAGGCGGAGGCTGTTTTTCTCCCACCCTTTTGCCCCCCCCCCCTTCCCCAGCAATAGGTGTTGCTCGCCTGTAGGCTGCATCTGTACAGCACTCAGCCTTGAACTTGTGTGATAGGGTACGGATCTCTGCAGGAGGTCTTCCTTGCTCCTGTGTACAAGGCTCAAGTCAATACATCTTGGTGCGCAGTGGGTCATAACCAACTAGCATGTAAGCATTCTCTCCTTTGTGCAAGGACCCTCCAGTAATAAGCTAAGACACGCCAACGTATATATGCCTGCTTAGACAGTGTGACAATGGGAAGGCCATACATTATGGATCCAGTCAAACTTGAGAGAGAGGCTCTGATCTGTATGCTTGTTCAGGGTCTATGGCTAAATGCATGGGGATCCGGAGGAAAGCCAGGCAGCTTGCATTGTTTAAAAGAACCAGAGATTAACGTTTCACACAAAAACATATCAGTCGATAGCTTGTAAAGAATAAATGCTCCACCTGATAATTTTGTAACTCGTGTGCCTTTGAGGTTTTTTTTATGCAGTTGGCTGATGGTGTAATGGTTAAGGGCTCTGCCTCTGACACAGGAGACCAGGGTTCGAATCTCGGCTCTGCCTGTTCAGTAAGCCAGCACTAATTCAGTAGGAGACCTTTGGTAAGTCTCCCTTACACTGCTACTGCCAATAGAGCGCGCCCTAGTGGCTGCTGCTCTGCTCTGAAGCTTTGAGTCCGCAAGGAGAAAAGCGCAATATAAATGTTATTTGTCTATTGCTCCAGGAAAAATCCAAAATGGCTGCCGGCTCATATCATTTCTGCTTCCAGGTTATGAGTTGTTCTGGATGTGCCGACTAGTCTATATGAAACTATAGTCAATCAGGGCTGCTGCTGCAGGCTTTCATCTGTGTGCTTTCAACTTGATTATTCTGGTATGCTGTGTGGCTGCCTGTAGAAAGTGTCTCTCATAGGAATGAAAATGACTGCACAGTGCACACAGATCACACAGGCAGCCACACTTGTCTGTTTCAGAGCTTCTTTCTCAGCAGAGCAGCCCTTCCCATGTCAACTGAGCTCTGAGTATGCAAAGCAGGTAAGCTGAGCCAGAAGGGGGCAAGCTTGGGCTTGAAAAGACTTCACAGAAGACTGACTCAGCTATAATGATTCCAGGTCAAACCTAGACTGAATACTCAGTCAGGGATTCTTATCAGAGCTGTTAACAGGCAACTTGAGCAGAGAAGAATGAAACAGAGCAGGGTAGGCGTTTACTGTCATGTTCCCACTGATAAATGTAGTAAAATACATGAGGGTGCTTCATCTCTGGCTCTCTTTAAAAGAAAAAAAAAATATGGCAGCCTTCATATCGCGATCACCTCAAGTTCCCTTTAAAAGAACTGCTGAACATACCATTCCATGTTCACTGCCTCTGACGATTCCCCTCCGCATTCTGCCATATTTACTATAATGAAGGGATGCAGAATCCAAAGAGGAGGCAGAGTTCTAAAATAAAATCTCAGTAGGCCCATGAAACAAGTATGGTGTTCACCACTTTGCCTCTACACAAATCACTACTCCTAGCACTGCCTTCTTCAATTCTGACTTTAAAAAAGGAAGCTTACATTTTCACTGAATATTGCAAAAAAAGTTAGCTGAAGTTCAAGTTACACTAAAGCAAAAAAACAAAAAAAACAAACAAAAAAATAATAATAATAAAAAAAAAAAAACTTATGAGATCATGAATTGTATTTGTAGTACAGAAACATTGATAGAACATTAGCGGCAAAGAAAAGTCATTATTTTCAGTTATATATCTTTTTTATAACATTCTCTAATATTTGCAGTTTACACACTACAGTCTGCATTTTAAACTATTAAACAGAGCAGAGCCAATGACGCTTTGAACTTCCCTGCAGTAAAATCTTATCTGAAGTTGCCTTTCACTTGTTCTTTAATGTATAAAGTGATTCAGAAAATAGCACTGTAAGCTTAGTCCGAGAGCTCAGAGAAGCTCTTTTGCATAGATAACAAGAAGTTTAAAGAGGAACTCCAGTGAAAATATGGTAAAAAATGAAGCACTTTTTTTACTACAATTATATATAAATGATTTAGTCAGTGTTTGCTCATTGTAAAATCTTTCCTCTCCTCGATTTACATTCTGACATTTATTACATGGTGACATTTTTACTGTGGGCAGGTTATGTAGCTGCTCCTAGCTGTTTTGGCTGTTAGAGACAGCTGTAAACAGCCAATTCCTGTCTGTGAACATTGTTACATTGTGGCAGTTTGCCCAGAGTACCACGGTACTCAGAGCTTCTTGTGGGAGGGGTTTCAGCACAAAATCAGTCATACATCGCCCCCTGATGGTCTGTTTGTGAAAATCATATTTCTCATGTAAAAGGGGGTATCAGCTACTGATTAGGATAAAGTTCAATTCTAGGTTGGAGTTTCTCTTTAACTCTTCCTGTACAGGAAAACCATGAGATTCATATCTGTTCTACTAATGTTCTAGTTCTTAGCAGTACTACACATACAATTCATTGTATAATAAGCTTATTTTCACTTCAGATGTCCTTTAAATACTCAGGAACAGAATGTAAAATTACCCATAAAACACCACTGGGGAAGTAGTGAATAGTAGAAGTGCCCCTACTGGAACCTGTGAAAAAAAGGGCAGAAACAAAAATGGCCGCCATATGCAATAATAGTGGTAGGGTGGCCTCCCTGAGCTGCCATGTCATTTGCACTTTTATGGCTGCCGCATTGCAGCTGCTGGACAGCCTTCAGCGGGAGGAAATGATGCTCGGAATGCAGATTGAGGATGGAGCCGCCAGAGCTGGGGAAAGCCTTGGCTGGGCACAAACTTGCTGATAAAGGTGATGGACGTGTCAGACAGCGGGGCGACAGCCAGCTAAGGTGTCCTTCACTGTGCGGAACATAACGGCAGCACTGACTGTAAATACCCCTGCAATTAACGTACAAAAATAATCCTCAGGAGGTCATCCATAAAATTATCCAAAGCACAAATGTTTAGAATGCGAAGCCACAACTTATTTTGTGATGACACGCAGGCTTGTTTCATGTATATTAACCCTTCTTCAGGCCACACAGTATCTGATAAACAGCCAGAGTGAGCCTACAGCCAACAGCCAGAGTGAGCCTACATCCAACAGCCAGAGTGAGCCTACATCCAACAGCCAGAGTGAGCCTACAGCCAACAGCCAGAGTGAGCCTACAGCCAACAGCCAGAGTGAGCCTACAGCCAACAGCCAGAGTGAGCCTACATCCAACAGCCAGAGTGAGCCTACATCCAACAGCCAGAGTGAGCCTACATCTAACTAACTGGCATAAATAACCATCTGGCATATACAAATCCAGGAAAGGACCACCACCAACAGCTACTTTAGGCATGCGTCTCCCAAGGGCAAGTGGTGGGAGATGCATGCCTTAAGTAGCAGTCGTTGGACTTTTCCTGGATTTGTTGCTTTAATGTATGGTGGACTGGGCTCCACATCATGCTCACGTATGTGTGATTTAACGACACCACTAGCGAGAGCGCCACGCACCACCTGCACATTATAGGTGACTCAGCTCAGACAAGCTAGAATTAAAAACCTCACTTGAGTAAACCGGATTAAACCAAATTTAGACTTAATGGGTGGTATGGGCGGGACCACCAGCAGAACATTTGAATATTCAGGGATCCTGTTGGAGAAACCTCAGCACCCCAAGGTTCCCCAATGCTATCCTGCCATTACACATCCTAACTGCCTAACCCCTAACCGATACGCCCATTTCATGTTTTTCAACCCTGGTGGCCAGAAATATTGACAGCAAACGATTTGGCTATAACACAGCCAAATACTGGCTCCAAAAGTAACCACTTGTGGCCAATATCATGCTTTCTTGAAGCACACCTGAAGTCAGAAGGATTTCAAAGGGTGACATTTACTTCCTTTTAATAAAAATTCCCTGGCTGACCTGTAGATCATCTAAGACTTTTAGCCACAGACCCTGAACATGCCTGCAGATCAGAGGTTTGACTGAATTAGCTGCATGCTTGTTTCAGGTGTGTGATTCAGACACTGACTAACCCGCTCACTTCAGGTGTGTGTCACTTTGCCAAGCCATAGTCTTTTTCAAGAGTGCAAATTAATATGGAACTCAGGAGCCAAGAGGAATATTTTCAGGAGCCAGTTCCATGGAAGAAAATAATGCAAGCTTATGGTCCATACTCACGGGCAACGTTTTGGCCTGTCGCCAGCACACGTGAGCGTGTTCGCTACAAGCCGGCAACAGCTCGTCGCCAGGTCCCTCCGCATACACACGGCGGAGGGACCTGGCAACTGATGCGGCGGAAGCTGTCGCTGTTGCTCCTCCCCCCGCCGGAAGCCCAATGTGTTACTTATCTTGTTGCTGACGCTAGTCCGCGTACTCACGCGGACTAGCGACAGTTGCGGCGGCGACTGTCGCCAAGCGATTGAGCGGTTCAATCGCCCGGCGACATCAGCGACGAGCGACAGTTCGGGGTGCGCGCCCGTGCAATGCCGCATACTCACGGGCGACCTGTCGCTGCAACACGCGCGCCGCGTGTTGCGGCGACATTTGTAGCCCGTGAGTATGGGCCATTACACAAGGAAGGAGCCAGCTGACATTTGTAACATATTAGCAGCTTCAATAGAGTCATTTTGCTTGGTCAAAAGCAGTCCACTAATCTCAGTCGGCAGAACTCCTGTCATAAATTCTTGGAATGCTTTGATCTCTCTCTAGCAGAAAATATAGAAACAAAGCAGAAGTCCCCTTTTGTTGGCTCACGCAGCCCCTTAGTGTCAATAGGCCATAAATACACATTACAGCAGCACTAATTAAAAAGAAAATATAACAAAGAAAAATTGCTAATATAAATTGACCTGGCGCACTTGCAAGCCTCTAAATTAATTGGCTGCTAAAGTGTTAGAAAGCCTTGGTTGTATGCCCATTGGGATTTGTACAAACTTAAGTAAAACTAGCCTTGCTATGCACTACCTCCTAAAAACAACTCCCCTACATATCGCCTAACGGACAGAGGCTTTCCTTTCGTAGGCCTTTATGCCCACCACCAAACCCATGCATCAAGAGGATGAAATCTTGAAAGTCAGGTCTGTGTGTGAACAACAGACAAAAGCCATCATCCAATCCATCCACAGCTGAGCAACAATGCTATAAGCGGCATGCCAACAGCCAGATCATTTGTGATAAAACAGCCTACTGCTACAGGATTTCTCAAACGCTAAACACCAAACCTAGCACTGGAGTGCCACCTGTCCCTCTATCCTCCACCAGCTATGGCAGCCCTAGATCGGGGCACATTTAGTTCTCAAAATACCGTAAGGCATTTTTTATTTGCCACTGTGAGCACGACATCCCCAGCTCCACAACAAGAAGCTTCAAGGACGTTCTGCTGATTTGGAAAACAGTTTTTTTGTGGGAGAGGTCATAGAGTTCCTGATTCAATCAGTCTCGTGACCACAAACATCTGTGGCCTCAAAACTAAATTCTTCACATGATAATCTAGCCGGAGGAGACGTGACCCTGCCGGGCTCGTAGGCGAGCGTGCAGAGGAATCATGAGGTGAGAAAAGGCTGCTGCTCCTCCTGATGTTTGAACAGGGAAGAGGGGCCGAGGTGACACTGCTCCAGCATTTTCCACTTCACCGTGCGGCTGGCTGCCTCTCAGAATGCAGAATCTGGGCACAGCCTGGCAAAGTGGAAAAACAGATGAGAAGCTCAGAAAAAGAAAACATGAGCGGAGGCGGCTGCCACGCTGCAATTCTAAAAGCAGCACCAGTATTGGGAACTGGGATGTGTGGTACGCCAAAGTGAACATTTCACCAACACTGACAGCAGCATGGTAAAGCCATTTCCAGAAACCAATTTTTTTTTTCTGGGTATAGACAACATTTATATCACGCTTGTTTCCTGGCGGACTCAAAGCACCAGAGCTGCAGCCACTAGGACGCGTTCAATAGGCAGTAGAAGTGTTAGGGAGTCTTGCCCAATGTTTCCTACTGAATAGATGCTGGCTTACTGAACAGCCGAGATTCAAACCCATGAAGAAGAGAAGAACCGAGAGCCCGATATGGTGTAGTATGTCAAGGTAATTGGATAATTAGAAAGTGTATGAATTGTATACTCACAAACCAGGGTTACCTCCAGGCAACCACTGTATAGGCAGGTGAGGAGATTAGCCTGTCCTCACTCAGGAATAAGAAGTCGCTCTCTGTAGGCTTGAAAATACGGACTGAGGCGCCAGGTGCTATCTGGACATACTGCTGTTGTGTGCTCCTTCCTATAATTGCCTGATGAAGCGGGTTTGACCTGCGAAACGCGTTGCGACCTTATTTGGAGTATACCAATAAATGTCCCTTTTGTGAATACACAGTTGTTGTGTCTGCTTGTGGGAGGTGAGTCCACCACTGCCTCCTAAGCAATAATTTTAAAACTTTTAAATATTGTTTTTATCCTTTTGGCGCCTCTGTTCTCTACCATAATAGAGATTCAAACCCAGGTCTCCTGTGTCAAAGCCCTTAACCAGTACACTATCCAGCGACTGGGTACCATGTAAAGAAGTTAGACCATCATGAAAACCTTAAACAATTCTGTGTACCCACCTTGTAGAACTGACCTTACTACCTGTTAAAGGGGGTACATACCTCCAACAGGGACAAAACAGTAATAAAAGTAAGAGTTAGAGCTTAAAGATTGCTGCCCCTCTTTTTTTTGTCTCCATCCCTATCAAAGTTGAATTCACCTAAGAATACACCTGTGGGGAGAACAGCCAATACTCCTCACGCCAAGAAAGGCGTAACTTGTCTCGGTCCTCCCCATCATACACCCCCCCCCCAGGTTTTCACAGGTCTCTGTCTTTCCATCATTGCCCCCTCTCCAAGGTGGTTTCCACTGGTCCCTGGTCCTCCCATCATATTCCCCTCTCCAAAAACGTTTCCACTGGTCCCTGGTTGTCCCATCATACTCCTATCTCTCCAAGAAGGTTTCTACTGGTCCATAGCTCTTCCATCATAATCCCCTCCCCAAGGTTTCCACTGGCGAAACAGCCGGTCTGTTCCACCGCAAAACCATCAGCAAATGCTTGGCAGTGGCTCACACATGCACAGCAGCATGGACTTGGTCAGGCTCTGTCTTTTCCACCAAAACCCATTAATGTCCATGCTACTGCACAGTGCGGCCGCGCTCCGGGGGTCTCAGTGCTGGATCAGCCTGATGGAGATCGACTGGGGGGGGGGGGGGGGGGGTGAAGCCTCTAGAGAATCCAGAAGTTTCCCCCTCCTGTAACATCAGTTTTCTTCGTGTTTTATATTTTATCTCACAGGTTTACTTTAAGCAAATCCAATACAGATTTCTGCAGCTCTTAATAAATGAGAGCAGAAGATTCAAAAAGACAGGAGTCCTTATTTGGAATTCCATATTAAACATCCCTTTTATGCGGAGTGCCCCTCCATAACCAGACACTGCTCCGGCTCTCCATGACTTACCAAGGTTGCCTTGCTCGATGGTCAGCACGACTTCGTCCATGAGCAGGTAGCGGAACTCCAGCTCTTCCTCGCAGCACTTGGCCTTGAGGGCACGGAGGATCTCCTGCTGGGGATAGTCATCCTGTATCCTTCTGTCTGTCAGAAACCAGATCCGTCCGGAGCTGCACATCTTCACAGGCCCTGGAATGCCGAGACAGAGGTCCCCCTAGGAGGTGCTCTGGAAAGAAGAAGAAAAAAAAAATGACAAGCTGATGAAACTGAAGCTCTCCAAGAAGCACAGCTGCACAAATAAGCCACGTAATCAACTCTAAACTATCTCTCCCTCCCCCCCCCCCCCCCCAAAAAAAACTAGGGCCCATTCAGACTGCGACGCAAATGCAGCAGATACAGAAACTGTGTGGTGGCAGCGTTCACATTACCTGCCGTTCACAGCCGATGCATTTGTATCGCCACCTGTCCCCCTGTATCTGCCCCCCCCCCCCCCCGCTTCTCTAGTGGTCTAGCTCAGACCAGGAAGCATGGCTGCTAAAGTGTTACAAAGCCTTGGTTGCATGGGGCTTACTTGTTGCAAAGTGAAAAAAAAAAATTGTGATCAGTTTTTTTTGCAAAGCAATTTTTTTTATATTTATTGTATTTATAAAGCGCCATAAAGCAATGAGGTGCCCGTGCTTCTGGTCACTGACCCCCTGCAGTGCACCGGAACCAAAAATACAGACGTGTCTCATGCGGTGACCAGTCTAGTGAGAAAGCACACAGTCTGTTCCCATAGCCTTACATTGCATTTGATTTGTGGCGCGACTGCATTGCTTGTGAAAAAATACAGCAGTCGGGACTTCGCATTGTGTGCATGTTACATTCGCATTCTGGTTGACAGTGTGATTGCAGCCTATTAATATAGGATGTGGTCACCGTCCGATTTTGCGTTTTCCTGCGTTCTGGAAAATGCTTTTTTTTTGTGCATGGTTCTTTTACACCAGATCAGTTGCTGTCAGTTATGACAATGCACAACTGATCTGCAAGGTAATGTTCATGTTTCCCTATGGCTCAGTTCACTTATGCATTTTAAAAGGGCCATTATAACGATAAAGAGAAAAAAAACAAACAAGCGGTTAAAATCTCACCAAACCGACAGGCTTTGGACTAGTCTATCTCATGGAGGATTCTCAGGGTTTTCAAAGCATTTCCAGATCGTCAATTGCTAAGTCTAACTGCCAAAACAGATACCAGCCAGCCTCCTTACTTTCTTGCACATTATTTTGGCAGGTGGACTGAGCAACTGCAGTTCACGGACTGCTTTTGAAAACAAAGAAAACCCTGAGAATCCCCCATGAGGAGATTGACTAGTCCAAAACCTGACAGTTCTGTCAGATTTTAACTGCTTACTTTTTGTGCTGCAGTGGTCCTTTAACTCAAAGCTTTTTCACAATGTACTGCTGTGGAAAGTTAAAAACGTAACTTTAATTAGCGTCTAGTGTAAAAAGAGGCCTTCCTGCCCCTCTGAGCAGATCAATGTAGGAACTCCCATCAGAAGAGAGTGCTGCATTTGTTGCCAGGGTTACTATATAAGCAGGGCACTGATAATTATTGTGTACCTAGTGATGGATGGCCCAGCTTTGCAGGTCACCTCCCCACCAACAATCACACAAGCCACAGCAGGTTGTCTCGTAGTTTAGTAACACGAGGCGTTCTCTTATTGCCATTCATAAGTAGGATAATAGCTTAAGGGAGAAAGCAAATCTACACTTTCATTTGTTACATTCCGTGCAATTAAAATAGGGTTCATTAAAGAGTAACCGCATTATTCTTTTGGCAGAGCTGAGAGCAGTAGATACATGCAGAGGAGTTCAGGACGGGGAGCTGTTTATCTAAACTTGCATGGAGGTTATGCAATGTGATTGGAAATTCTATTATGTGAACAAGACTTTGCTATTACACTGTCAACATGGCAGCCTCCCACAGCCATTTATCACCGCCTTGTAATCTAGACTACTGATTAGGTACAGGTTAGGTGCTTTTATATCAACTTCAGTCCGTCAGTCAGTCAGTCAGTCCGTCAGTCAGTCAGTCAGTCAATCTCCCGCACATTCTGCGCTCACACTGGGAGCTGGAGGTTACAAGGTGAGCCAATCAGGTCTCGGCGTCACTCTGCAGGGCTGTCAATTGCATGTAATAGGTACCAAGGCACACCGGTACTTCGGGCCGGAGCACACCTATAAGGGCTAGCAGTGATTTTTCAAGGCAATTCTAGGCATGTGACTAGAGATTTTCTATCGACACCTAGTGATTTTTGAGATTTTTGAAGCGTTTGGTGTATTTTTTTTTAGGGGGGGGGGGGGGGGGGGGGGGAGTTGTACAGGTTTTGCTACAAAAACACTTGGAAAAATCACTGATCTAGAGCTTTTCAGAGTGATTTTTCACTTTCCTATCTTAAAGGGAACTTTAAGTGAGAGGGATATGGGTGTTTCCTTTGTTTTAAACAGGACCAGTTGCTTGTCAGTCCTGCTCATCTTTGGCTGCAGTAGTGGCTGAATCACACATGAAACACGCATGCAGCTAATCCAGTCTGACTTCAGTCAGAGCAGCTGGTCTGCATGCTTGTTCAGGGGCTGTGGCTAAAAGTATCAAGGCTGGTTCACACTTGGGCAATTTTTCAGTGCTTTGCTGATCGCCTGCGATTAGCAAAGCGCTGCTACAATGTATCCCTATGATACAGTCACACTGCCGCGGTTGCGATTTAGATGAATTGCAAATGCGCTGTATGCAGCGTTTCGGGGGCAATTGCTCTATGATTTTCATTCTATTGAACGAGAATTACATGCGCAAATTGAGCAGAATAGAAAGACTTTAGTTAAAATCGCGATCACGGAGCTGAACGTGATCGCGGGCTAGCGGCACTCCAAGCGCCGAGTGTGAACTAGCCCTTAGAGACACAGGATCAGCAGGAGAGTCTGGCAACCGGTATTTTAAAAGTAAAAACCCTTCTCCTCAGTTTAGGTTCCCTTTAACATTGAGGCTGAATCGCCTCAGAAATGCTGCAGGACCAGAGTTTGCATTTTGGGAAAAATCACATCGCTCTGGTGTGAGCCACCCCATAGAGAAACATTAGCCAAGCGCTTTTGAAAGCGCTGACGTTTTCAAAAAGTGCTCAGAAGCGTTCTAGGAGTGAACCAACCCTTATTCTGGGTGCACATCAAGGTGGAAAGCCAAATCACAAGTAAAAAAGGTCAAATTAGCACACCATGTAAAATCATGGAAGTTTTTACTCCTTCAGTTAGCCCAAACTGCTAGCTGAAAATTGTTTCAGGACCCTGAGGGGTCCCCTTTGCAAAGTCCCCCAGTACTCGGCCCTGGCGGGGGATCGCCTGGTGCATGTGTTTGCCGGTTGCTTGAGCAACTGGCCGAAAAAGCACAAACCTGCTGCCCTTCCCCTGTGCAGCATAAATTAGTCACCAAGTGTCCAGCGCCGTCCTCTAACCTTCCTATAGCTCCTAGCAACTTTCTGCAGTTTTCTGCATACAGCTCTTGGCGTGTCATCTGACCCGCGGGTCAGGTCACGTGACAGGCTGGGGGCCGCGCAGAGATGTCAAAATGTCGCTAGGAGCTACAGGAAGGATAGAAGATGGTGCTGGGAACCATTTATCCACTCAGACATGCCGGTTAGTTGAGGCATACAGATAACTGGGACTTTGCTGTACAGAAGTAGACAACTGGAGGCCTATGGCCTGTCAGCTTTGAGGGGGTCGTCGCAGAAGGACAGCAGGGCACAGGGTGACTGCAGGAGGCTGCAAGAAGCCCCAGGTAAGTTAAACTGATTTTTTTAAGATTTCAGACTTCATATTTCCTTTAATTCCTCAGGAAACAGTTTCCAAAAAAAGATGTTCAGATATGTTGGTAGCCTATAGTGCGGCGAAGCGTTGTGTTGCAATAGAGTATGGCAGAACATGAATCGTGAAAGAGCAGGATGGAGTTAGCAGGATTATCAGAACAATGCCCTTGGCCCTTGCTCAGTTGAGAGGAGGCAACCCTGCACCACCTAGCATTTGTACAAGGCTTTACGTGTGCGAAGGCTGCTCAATGGCACCATACATTCCAGGTATGCTGGACTGCCTTAGCACTTCCGCCATGTGCGTCGTCATCAGCAGGGCAGAGTGTTTGGAGGAACCGAATTCCAGTCTAGAACCCAGCTTTACCATCAAGAGGAGGTGCGGGACTAGAAGAGAAATTTGGCCAAGTACACGTATTTTTTTATTTTTTTTTACGTAAAACATTGCTGTTCACCACAGCAGCAAGTCTGTACAGAGATCAATCTCAAACAGTCAACTGATAGTATCACAAATTGTTTTATCAACAAGATTAAGGTTGCAATGCACAACACACAGTGACTTTAAGGACAAGGAGTCACGTGATTGGCTGATTTCCCAAATGCTGCAGGAAAGTGTCAGCGTTATCCCAGTGATGAATCTGCTCACTTATTCCGCATCTGCTGGTTAATTCTATGGAGCCGACACATCTAAACCTCGTCTGCGGCCAGCCTCACCTCTGTATGGAAAGCAATCCATGATTTCCATGGCCTATTTGCATTTGTGCTGACGGAATGAGATGGCTTCAGTTTTGTGGAAAAAGCTGAAGTTCCCAGCACTGCACACAGCAGCCTCCCTCCCCTCTGCAGCACAGGCTCTGGCAGTGCTGACGCTGGTCTACTCTACAGCCTCCAGCCACAAAGACGCAACCCAGCAGACAATAGACTCCGTGTAATGGGAGAAGGCAACCACATGCTGCCCTGCCCCCCATCCATCCCGCCTGCAACCTGGAGAGCGCGGCACAAAAAGGAGATGCGGGGAGACTGCAGCATCCACACCCCGTGCAGACACCCCTTAATGCACAGGCAGACCTGCAGCACTGGTCAAAGCCCAGAGAGCCGCAGGCCCCCCAGCTTTGCTGCTATAAAGGCCATGCTAAGCAGGTAAAGGATGAGAACTGCAACCTCAGACACATCCGTGAGCGCACAATGCTGGCACGTTTCCTCACAGACAAAGCCGAGCCTCCCCCTGGCACAAAGACACTGAGGCAGCACAGCCTGCCCCTTCCTGTCTCTCAACAGCTACTAAAGCTGAAATACAATGCACCCCCCCCCCCCCCCTACACACACACCCTCTTTCATCATAGGAGCTAGAAACACGATACAGTCTTTTGTATGCACATTACAGCGGGGAGGGGGTTAACAGCCCCAGGAGCCACATCCCAGTCCATGGCAGGCTAAATCCCACTGCGGAGGGGCAGCAAAGGGTTACTCAGAGGCATGTAAGAAACAGCCATATTGTCTGTCACAAGCAGCCCTCTCTTAAGGGAGAACAAGGTCTTTCCCGCTCACAGAGCTCAACTCTTCAAAATTAATCCAGAACAAGGCAGAAACAAAATATCAGTTTCTGAAGAAAAAAAAAAAATATGCACACCTATTCCTCTCCCAAGAACTACTCGGCCTCAAGTTTCCACCTCGTGTCTCGGAGGTCCAGGCGGGATCAGAATTTAGCATCTCACAGAATTAGCAGCTTCAGACTGCAACGTGTACTTGCTTTCAATCCTGGAGTACTAATACACATCAAATCTAAAGTTATGCTGGGAAAACGATACGTTTTTGCGGAGGATTCTCCACGCAATCGATTTACTATTCGATTTTCTGCTCGATTTTTTTCTTCTACTTGGGTTTCATATCTTTTTTCCATTCACTTCCATTCAGTGGCTGGATAGTGTAAAGGTTAAGGGCTCTGCCTCTGACACAGGAGACCAGGGTTTGAATCTCAGCTCTGCCTGTTCAGTAAGCCAACACCTATTCATTAGGAGACCTTGGGCAAGTCTCCCTAACTCTGCTGCTGCCTATAGAGCGCGTCCTAGTGGCTGCAGCTCTAGCGATTTGAGTCCGCCAGGAGAAAAGCGTGATATAAATGTTCTGTGTTTGTTTTGCTGGTTCTATGAGAAATCGAGCGGAGAATCGGACAGGACGGAATTTATCAACCGAAGGCTCCTATTGGAACCATTCTTCCTGCAAAAACGAACCGTGTGTTCCCAGCATCACAGATTGCCCAGCAAGCTCAGGATGAACCAGAACTCCTAGGAGTGTGTAAGGAGCTATAAAAAAAAAAAAAAAAGTGGGGGAAGAGGATCAAAAAGCCTTTGCTATGCAAAACAGAAATGGGTCTTCATAAAACAGAAGGCATTTGCATTAATTCAGGTTGGAGTGAGCATGTGAGGTCTCCCACAATGCATCACTGCTGAATATTCAAATTGTACCTGAAAGTTAAACACCTTCAGAACCGCTGGAACGCAAGGATGTGTCAGCTTGTGATATTACAGGGCCACATTAATCTAACATGCATACAGGCAGTTTCAGGCTGGTGGATCCTAGTCAGTACACAGCATGGATAAACATGGCCCTATGGCAGTGGTCCTCCAACTACGGCCCGCGGGCCGAATGCGGCACCCCAAGGCTTTTTTACTGGCCCCCAAACACAAAATGTATAACTTATTGATGTGTCCCACCGCACCTATAAATATCAGCGGCCCGCATATACTGTAGAATAGCAGTGCTGGCATCACCCATCCACATACTGTAGCAGCCAGCAAGCACTAATTTGCTGGATCCCAATCCAGTTCTGTGACACTGCTGGATGGTAGATTGTCACCTGGGTATGCTTCACTGGTGCACAAATACTGCTTGACTGAATGGCTGCTGCTGGGAGTTCTCCTCCAGGCATAATACCTAGATTCAATGTAATGTTCATTTTATGCATGCTCCGGCCCCCCAGCAGTCTGATGTATGTTGACCCGGCCCTTGACTAAAAATGTTTGGGGACCATTGGTCTATGGGGTAGGACTTGAAACACCCAAAAGTGCAGAAACCCAGAACTCCCAGGAGTAAGTAAGGGGCTAAAAATGAAAGCCTCAGCACAGCTCAGTTAGTAGCTGCTGTATGAAGCTTGTCAGAGCCGGTCAGGTGTTCATAGATGCATCTGGTCACCAGTGCCAAAGGCAAAATCCTCCCCTATAAATGTCCAGTGGTTTAATGGAGCGGCTGGCAAGCAGTATACATGCCATTGCCCAGCCGTCCTCTTCCAACAGAAGCTTTAGTGCCTGCTGATGCGATGTGAGAAGCAGTGAGCCGTCTACACAGACGCAATAGAGCAACGCAGTCATCAATATAAGGTCATCGCTTCCATATGGTCAAGACCCATAAGGCATTGTTTCAGAGAAGTAGGTGGATTTGTAAAAATCAATTTGTCCTTAAAGGCCTGGCACACATCAGGAACCTGCTGGGTTATTGCCGCACCTATAGCTTATTCAATTTCATTTTAAAGTGCCATATTTGCAGGCAACCATTTCTGTCTTAGAGCAAGAACCACACTAGATATAATTTTATAAGTCTGGTTTACTAACGTAACAAGCGATTCCCTTAGAATGCCCAGCAGGGATACCACAAGTGATCCAGGCAACCTGGACTGGATGGTTTGTTGGGTGGTATAACGATTGCAGCACTTGCCAAGGTCCCATCAGACTATAGTGGGAGTTGCTGAAAAGTTCATCAATTAGCAAGTTGTATAATTTTAGTCTCATGCAGGCACCTGCAATGAGAACGTCATTAAAGTCAGCATGTCATGGTGTTATTTATTGGATTTATATAGCGCCAACATATTACGCTGGACAGGAGAAGCAATGCAAGTTCACGTTATTCTCTAAGCAGGATGCTCGATCAGGTAGCATACACAAGAAGAGGAGGGCCCTGCCAAAGGCTTAATCTAAAAAGAGGGGGTCGGTTAACAGAAACTCGAGGTGAGACATGGTGGCTGCCACATTTATTTCCTTTTAAATACCAGTTGCCCGGCATCATGCTGATCTATTTGGCTGCAGTAGTGTCCGAATCACTCACCTGAAACAAGCATGCAGCTAATCTTGTCAGATTTTTATTAGAAACATCTGATGTGCATATTTGTGCAGGGTATCTATGGCGAAAGCCTCTTTTCCACAGAAGGTTGAGCTGTGTGCTCAGCAAGCAGTTGCCAGGCAGCAGTGAGCAGTTACCAGGCAGCAACAAGCAGTTGTGAGAGTTTGATCGTGTACAAGAGGCCTAAAGGTGGCCATATATCAGGCTAAGTATGGGCAGATCGACCATGAGACAGATCTCTGATTAAATCTGCCCTGCCCATACACCACAAACTGATTTCAGACAGATTTAATGGAACTTAACTGAAGCATTTACCAACGATCACCCCTGCTGATTGCCTTTCCCCTGCGCGTGTGTGTGTGTGTGTGTGTGTGTGTGTGTGTGTGTGTGTGTGTGTGTGTGTGTGTGTGTGTGTGTGTGTGTGTGTCTCAACTCTCAACCATCACCCATATATTTTTCAGTACTGCCATTGGCCCTTACAAATAAATCAAAAAATACAAAAACTTTTTTTTAAATGTTATGGTCAAAGAATGGCTTTGGTACAGCTTTAAAGGACACTCGAAGCGAAAATAAACTAATGAAATAAACGATTGTATCCATCTTCCTTCTAAAAATGACTTTAAGATATTCCAGTTTTATTTTATGTTTAAAACTCTTATCTACTTTTTAAGTTGTAACTGTTTTATTGGTTTTTTGCTCAATGACACATTCACTGAAGTAAGCCAGAGTTAAAAAATCTATGAACTATTGTCCATTTTTATCTCTTTCCTGCTCCCATTAGCAATTTTCTGCTACGAAAGTGTTTTATAGTTGGAATTTCTTATCAGTGAGGGTCACACTGTAGTCACTTCCTGTCTAAGTCAGCCGCTTACATCCCTTTTTTTCTTTCTCTGCCTGAAAAGTAACAGCATGTGTGTGCTAGGCACTGTACATACCTATGCCTATCTCATGTCACCTCGGGTATCCTTTAATGAAATACCCAGAGTTCCTTAATGAAGTGAAGTAGCCACCTCCCCAGAGAACGTGGAAATGCACACAAGCTGGAGGCGGCTTGAACAGGGTTAAACAGGGAGACTTTTTTGACTTGTCAGATAAGAGGCTTCCTGTTTAAGCGGTAACACAATGTGTTGTGTTTTCTCAGGTCAGCACTTTGTGAATTCCCACAGTAACCTCCTTGCCTTATTGTGACTAATGGAAGATGTGACTGTCACTTCGCTAAACATTCCCTCCTACTCACCAGAAGACTGGTGTACGACTTGATCAGGACTGGGTCATGTGACCACTGCCACAGATGCACTGGCTGCCTAAACATGCCAAGAGCTGGCACAGAGGCAGGAAGGAAGAAAGCACATGCTTGTGAGCAGCTGTAAGCTATGGCACGGGTACCTCAAGTCTGACAAGGGTGAGTGTCATCAAGCCTGCACACCCAATATGGTAGAGGTGAGCACACCTGCCACAAATACATTTCTACTCATCTACAACTACTCAACTTCTACCTCAGACCTCCATCCACTATGCCAGGGATCTGCAAACTTGGCTCTCCAGCTGTTAAGGAGTCCCACAATGCCTTCGCCTTTATGAATCATGACTGTCAGAATCCTGCAATGCATTGTGGGACTTGTAGTTCCTTAACAGCTGGAGAGCCAAGTTTGCAGATCACTGCACTATGCAATAGCAACCAGGTGTGACAAGAAAAAAAAAAAAAAACAACAACCCACAACTGGAGTTTAGCAAGCACCAAATACAGAATCAGACCCAATGTTCTAACTGGCTCAAGGCTCTACAAAGCTTTGCAACAAAGGATAGCTCACCACTCCTCTCCACCTAATGGATAAAAATGCAATAAGCATTTTTTTAGTTTAACATCTAATAAGTAGGGTTGAGTTTCCAAATTCCACATGTCCAAGACTCCAAAATATTAGGCAGATCATAAGACCCAGAAGTATTGTGCCAATCAGATCAATACAGCATACTTCCAAAAATTATAGCGGACTCCTGCGAAAAACAGTTTAAAATTCATTTATGGGCCCCAGTGTTCTCCCTAGAATTTTTTTCCAGCCGGGTGGCATAAAAAAGTAGCCGGGTGGCATGAAGAAGTAGCCGGGTGGGGCGAGATGAGAGAATGCAGGGCCGGTGCTTCTGTGCACAACCCTGCTTACAGCATAGGAGGAAGTGAGCTGATAACAGCCGGGTGCTCACCAAAACTAGCCGGGTGGAGCACCCAGCTAAAAGGGCCTAAGGAAAACACTGCGCACAATCGATTCCTTCCAATACCAATTATCAGATCAGTAGGTCAATCTCTCGCTAAAATTCTATTGTTCATGCCCCAGGTGTTGTCATGTTCCCCTTCAGTTATCTGCTGGATTAGATTTATTCCCCAAGTGTCAACTGTAGTTCTAACTGATGCCTGCAGCACAACAGATTCCACCCATCAGGACACAATGGGTGGGGCTCAGCTCGTGAAAAAGCAGTCAGGTGTGAACTGTCACCCAAAGTAATCACAGTGCATGGCCAAGCATGTTGTGTTACTTTAGTGATCAAAGGACCACTGTTGGGAAAATCGTACATGTAAACATACAAATAGGAAGTACGTTTCTTTCAGAGTAAAATGAGCCATACATTAGTTTTCTCCTATGTTGCTGTCACTTACAGTAGGTAGTAGACATCTGACAGAACTGACAGGTTTTTGACTAGCCCATGTCCTCATAGGGGAGTCTCAGGTTTTGTTTATTTTCAAGAGCATTTAGTTGAATGGCAGTTGCTCTGTCCAGCTGCCCAAAAAAAAAAAAAAAAAATGTGCAGCAAGCAGGGAAGCTGTCAAGCACCATTAAATAAATACTTTTCAGGGAATGTCTTCATAAAGAATTAGAGCCTTGCTCAGAATCCCCCATGAAGAGATTGACTAGTCTAAAACCCATCAGTTCTGTCAGATTTCTACTACCTACTGTAAGTGAAAGCAACATAGAAGAATGCATTTTAAATTTTACCATTTTTTGCGATTGTGGTCCTTTAAGCATTGGATATTTGCCATATAGAAGTTACACGCCTCTAGTTCCAAGTTACTTGAAAACCATCAAAGTGCTTGGGATATGTATGCAGCTGCTTAGTAGCCACACTGGAGCATTAGGAATTCCTCCCCAAAAGACTGCTTACTGGGGTTCTAGCTAGCATTCAAACTCCGGTCTCCTACATCAAAGGTCCAGCCGTTTAGCCAGTATACTATCCAGCCACTTACCCTACAATTTTTTTTTTATTGAATATTATAGTTTATAATCGTATTATAGTAGTAGTTGTAGTATAATATTAGCAAAGGAAATGTTATGCTATAAAATGTACTGAAAGTACCTAACTGGCATACTCCTGTAGTTCCATTTCCATCTGGGAGAACAGCTGTCTATACTTCTACTATACCATCATACCCCACTTATCAGGGAAGAGCTAGGAGTGGGCATCCTCTCTATACCTGAGCAGGGCTGTCCAACTGGCGGCCCCCGGGCCACACTCACTTGCCCAGACTATTTGTGTCGGGCCCCCTCCTCTGGCAGGCCAACCTTTTGTCTGTGCTTGGCTCTGCCCCGAAGCCCAGACATTGATGCTCCTCCCCTCCAGCCCAAAAAAATTTTTTGGTGCTAGACACACCCCCTACCCACGAAGCTGGACAGCACTGCCTGTGAGTACAGACAACTCTACCCTTGAGGCTTCTATAAACAGTGAGGAGGGTGGGGGAAAGGGCTAGAGGAAGAAGAGACTGAGCTGCAATGCTGGCCAGTTATTTCTCCCTCAACACATGGAAGTGGGCGGAGTCACAGATGTGCTCTGTGCTGGGGAAGCAATTCACACTTTGCTGGCAGCAGGTTACATGATGTAGCCATCCAAACACCTTCAGTATATTTACTGTAAAAATTAAAGACGTAATGAAAACAAAATCTGTGTGTTGCTAACCTGCTATCATATGCATTAAATTAGGGTGAGCTAGAGCTTTCAGCTGTACACAGTTATCTGCTTATTGCGTTATAGTCATATGCATGTGAGACAATAGTGAAGTATCCAGTCAGTAACTAGCAGCAGCAGCAGCGTCACAGCAAAGTCTAAATGCTGCACACACTGATCATTAGGAAGTAACACTGTATACAATTGTGGAAGGTCTCACTTTAGTTCCAGCACTTTATGCAGTTCACTGACACTCCCCCTGCCTAAGGCAGCGGGAAACCTGCATGTTTACTACAGAGTGTCACATGTCAATGAGATACAATTATATAAACACACAGCCTCTACTGGCATTTCAACACCCACAGCAAGTCTCTCCCCCCCCCCCCCCCCCCAGTATCACATGACTTCCTGCTCCACACTGTACACAATGCCAGCCCTCCAGCAGTAGTGCATGTGTGCAGCCCTACAGCTTGCCAAGTGGATTATACAGACCTGCTAGGACCAACTTAATGAAAAAAACCTACAAAGCAGGTTCAACAACATGGATTACCACATAGTGACATACAGGTATCTGAAGGGTCAGTGGAAATATACCAATAATCCAGGGCTGTGGAGTCGGTACAAAAATCTTCCGACTCCAACTCTAACTCAGTTTATGAAACACGACTCCGGGTACCCAAAATGGCCCAGACTCCGACTCCTTAGTCTAATACTTAAAGGAATACTTAAGTCAGGGAAAAAAAATGACATTTACTCACCTGGGGCATCCCTCAGCTCCCCGAAGCTGGATGGTGCCCTCGCAGCCCCGCTCCGATCGTCCTGTCCCCGCCGGCGGCTACTTCCGTTTCGGCGACAGCCGCCGACAGGCTGGGAACGCGGCTGATTTTCCGCGTTCCCAGCCGCTGCTATCACTCTCTATGCTGCTATAGCGTATATATAGACGCTATAGCAGCATAGAGGGTGATAGCAGCGGCTGGGAACGCGGAAAATCAGCCGCGTTCCCAGCCTGTCGGCGGCTGTCGCCGAAACGGAAGTAGCCGCCGGCGGGGACAGGACGATCGGAGCGGGGCTGCGAGGGCACCATCCAGCTTCGGGGAGCTGAGGGATGCCCCAGGTGAGTAAATGTCATTTTTTTTTCCTGACTTAAGTATTCCTTTAACAGGGCTGTGGATTTTGTACAAAAATCATCCGACTCAGACTCCTAAGTTTATGAAATCAACGACGCCAACTCCGGGTGCCCAAAATTGCCCCAACTCCGACTCCACAGCCCTGCAATAATCTGCAGGTTACTCCACTAATAAGTAATGATAGGGAGATTCAGGTAAAAAAAAAAAAAAAAAAAAAAAAAGGCATCCACTACCCTTGCAACAAACAAGGCCTGGCCCTTGACCTCTAACAGCAAAGGGGAATCCCTAATGTTTTATTAAACAAAATGTAGCTGGTTACATAGGCTGGCTAGCACCAGGTTACCTTTCCTCAGGAGCACTACAAAATCAGCATTTAATTAAAAAAAAAAAAAAAAAAAGGGAGTCAATTTGGGAAAGTGTTAGCATTAGCCCCACCCAGCTCTACCTTTAACACAGTTGTAGTGTTTCCTGCTGGATAGCATACTGGTAATATTGCCTTTGACCAGGATTAGAATCCCACCTTAAGCCAGTATGTAAAAACCAGTAAGGAGTCTTCGGGCAAGGCTCCCTAATGACCCCATTCACCTGTTGAGCACACACTAAGTGGTTGCAGCCCTGAAGAGTCCGCCATGAGAAAAAAGTGTGATATAAAATGTGCGGTGTCTGGTCTGCCAGCATTGGCAATTCAATGATTTTACTAAGGAGGCACTTCTAATCTACAGTCACACTTTACAGAGAAGGGAAACCCAAATAACGGCCAATTGTTGTGCTTACCAAAGCCAGCTGACAACTGATAAGCTGCAGTCAGTGCAGCAAGGCCGTATTCATGCCATACCTGTCGCACAGTCCTGCCACATGTGTTAAAATGCACCCTTCAAGTATGACTGTTAGTAAGCTGATGTTTTCTATATGCAGCCTGGGGGCACCTCTGCTTGGCTACAGATTGTGTTGCATTATCAGTAGCAACTGTACCTGGCTGGTCCAATTTCAATCTGCTTACAAACTTCCACAAAATCTACATCAAGTCAGAAAAATGCACTGATTCCCCCCCCCCCCCCCCCCCAGCTGACTTTTAGATCTCACACTAAGCACCAGTGTCCATTTACAATGAGTCTATGAATTGCAACAGGAAATGCTGCTCCCACTTTTAGGCGAAGAAAAAGTAAAAGTTTTATTTTATGAACTAGAGTTCTAGGACTGTTCACTTAAAGAGACAAGCGGAAAAAAAAAATTGTGATAGGGTTTGTATGTGTAATACAGCTAAGAAATAAAACATTAGGAACAGAGACATAAGTCTAATATTGTTTCCAGCACAGGGAAGTTAAGAGACTCCAGTTATCTGTGCAAAAGAGCCATTGAGTTTCAAAGTTGGAGAGCTCTGTCTTCTGAAGCTTGTTATCTCAACTGTCAGTTGTTGTATTTTCTTTTTCTCTCGAGAGGACAGGTCAATAGTTAACTGGCCTGCTCTGTAAAATAATCATTTAGAATGCTGAGTAGCGTGTAAACTGCAAATATTAGAGAATGATGCAATGTTATAAAAACTGAAAATAATGTTATAAAACTGAAAATAAAATTAATATTTTCCTTGCTACTAATATTCTAATAATTATTTGTACTACTACACAACCAATTCCATCATTTTTTTTGCTTCAGTGTCTCTTTAAACCTCAACCATTGTGAATAAGAAGCCAGTCTATGCAAAGTGGATCATAACCTCCACAAATACATACAAACCAGTGGGGATATTTGCATGTCATACACAACACTGTGCCAAGTAGCTCAGTTATATGAATGACTTCAGCAGAGAACGTTGTTTACACAACAGAGCTGCCCTGGAATATTGGGTGACTCACCTATGACTAATACCACAAGACAAGTCAGAGATCAGATGACACTGTGGCCAATGTAGCAAACATCAGATGAAGGGCAGGTGGCTGTACTTCCCATAGGCTGCAGATGGCATCCCTATAGTGTAAGCTGCCCAGATGGTAAATGCATCATAACCCATGTCTTTTTACATTCATGGATGACCCAGGAGAATATGCCACACAATTACCTGAAATTACATCTCCAATGCAGAGCTCACTCCCTGTCTGGCACTACCACAATGTCAGCAGTTTAAAAAGGGAGCTCTGCATAGAACACTTAAAGTGGAACTTAAGGACCACTATCACAAAAGTGTAAAGGATACCCGAAGTGACATGACATGATGAGATATAGACATGGGTATGTACAGTGCCTAGCACACAAATAACTATGCAGTGTTCCTTTTTTTCTTTTTCTGCCTGAAAAGAGTTAAATATCAGGTATGTAAGTGGCTGGCTCAGTCCTGACTCAGACAGGAAGTGACTACAGTGTGACCCTCACTGATAAGAAATTCCAACTATAAACCACTTTCCTAGCAGAAAATAGCTTCTGAGAGCAGGAAAGATAAAAAGGGTCAATAGCTCATAATTTTAGCTCTGGCATACTTCAATGACTGTCATTAAGCAAAAACAATAAAACAGTTAAAACTTAAAAAGTAGGTTTAAACAAAATAACTGGAATATCTTAGCCATTTTTCGGAGAAGGAAGATACAATAGTTTATTTCATTAGTTTATTTTTGCCTCGGGTGTCCTTTAAAGTAAATCTAGACATACAAATGTCTAAAGGGCCCGTTTCCACTATTATTATTTAGTATTTATATAGCGCCGACATCTTCCACAGCGCTGTACAGAGTAGATTGTCTTGTCACTTAACTGTCCCTCAGAGGGGCTCACAAGCGAATCCCTACCATAGTCCTATGTCTATATTGTGCAGTGTATGCATCGTAGTCTAGAGCCAATTTAGGGGGAAGCCAATTAACTTATCTGTAGGTTTTTGGGATGTGGGAGGAAACGGAGTACCTGGAAGAAACCCACACAGACACAGGGAGAACATACAAACTCCTTGCAGATGTTTACCTGGCTGGGACTTGAACTGGGGACCCAGCGTTGCAAGGCGAGAGCGCTAACTACTACGCCACCGTGCTTCCACTACACGCAGAATGGATGCAGAAAAACTCCAATGAATGTCTATGGGAAAATCTGCATCAGAAAAATTGTGTTTAGTGGGAACAGGCCCATAGGCATTCGTTTGAGTCAGTTTTTCTGCATCCAGAATCTGTGTGTAGTGGAAACGGGCCCTTAGGCCCCGTTTACACTTAATCAGTTGGTACGAGTTTTTTCTTCTCCATAGCAATGCAGTGAAAAGATTTCAGTTAAACCGCGTTAAGTGTGAAAGGTGCCATAGGAAAACATGGGACTTGCTTTGAAAATCCGTCGACCTTTCAGTTATAACTAAGAGCAACTGATTAAGTGTAAAAACGGGGCCTAAGTATGACCCTGGCCTCAGGCAGGGTCACACTTATTGGCTTTCGTACGCATTTTCTGCACAGAAAAACTGACTTCAACTGAGAACTCATGTTAATCAATAAGCAAGTTCACACTTTTATGCAGATTTCGCACACAGAAAAAAAAAACTGACATCTAGCGCAATTTGTCAGTTTTCTCTATAAAATTACATTAGCTGCTGTAAGGCAGGAGTCACACTTGTCTTTCAGTTTTCTGAAAAGTGTAGAAACTGAAAGACAAGTGTGACCCCTTCAGTTTTCTGAAAAGTGTAGAAACTGAAAGACAAGTGTGACCCCTGCGTTTTACTTAGTAAATGGCAGTTGCTCCATCCAACTGCCAAAAAACTGTAGTGAGCAGGGAGGCTGGCCAGCATTATTGTATAAATACTTTTCAGGGAGAGTCTATATAAAAAACTAGTAAAAAAAAGCCCGCCCATTAAACAATGGGCGCTAGGCAAAGGGCACTTCCTTCCCCATCCCCCTCAGCACCGCGAGCATGTCCCCCACCGCTGTCTGCAGTATACGCACACAGGGAGATGTTGCTTGCTTGGCAGTTGGAAAGAGCCGTTTCCCACAATGCGATGAGGTTCTCAGACAGCAAACCATCAAGTCTGGAAGCACGGACACAGGGACAGGACGCAGAGACACAGGGGTTTTATTATATAGGATAAAGGCCATGCTGAGAACCCACCATGAGGAAATGAGCAGGACCAAAAACTGTCGGTTCTGTCAGATTTCTACTACATACTGTAAGTGACCGTAACATAGGAGAAAAGTAATTCATGGCTCATTTTACTCAGCAAGAAACTTGTGTAGGTCTTTAAATTTCTTTTAAATTTTACACTTTTTCGCCTGGCGGATCGTTCAAGACCAGTCTTATCAGCTGAACAACGGACTGTACACACGTCCGATTTGACGTCCGGACGACTGAACGCCCAGACGTCCAAACGACGGGTCGTTTAAAAAAAATCCGAAGTGTGTGTACGCACTATTAAAAAAAAATAAAAATGCTAAAGGTGGCTACTAACTGTTTAATTTCTAGCGATCAGAAATTCTGATAGGATTGGTTGAAAATAATCTCAGTAGACGGGCACAATCGATTATGGACAATTATGAAAATAGTTGTCCGATTGGATTTTTGTCAAACCAATATTTGGATTTTCTTGATTGGTTCGTTGATGGTGTAGTGAACGATTTTTCTTCCGATCAGAATTTGACACTCGTGTGTCTCCGGCTGACTGAAAGCCGATAGCAGGGAGGCGGAGCCAGCGCCGGGGGAAAAATGATCTGAGCCACCAGGATTCGGCTCATTTTGGACATTGGTCGTGGTGCCGCGGCCACTTCGCACATTGACCGGCCACAACCGGAAGTGGCCAAACTTCAGGTTCTGGCCGTAACATATACACACATACATACAAGCTGGGCACCTGATCTGTCTCTGGAAGCTGGGCTTCTGTGTTTTCTGAAAGGTCCTTTCACCGCTCAAAAACCAGAAGTCTGTGCTCTGCAAGTAGACAGCTCCACATTTCAGAAGCACTCATTTCATAAGCAAAAGCCAAGGGTCTGAGCTAAGCGGAGCTTAATTAGTGTTTAGCAAAATGATTGATTTTTTTTCCACCTAATCTGAGCGGGCGATTGTAAAATCTCCAGGCGAGCAATACAGCGCCAATGGTGCAAGCAATGCTGAAATCTGAGGACTGGCAGCAGAGCACCGCAGGCTGCTGTACACGCTGGATTCTCAGCAGAGGTGGTTGTTATTGGCCGCATTGCATCTAGTGTGCGCGAGGCTTTACTCTTGGTGGTTTGTAACGATTAATATAGGTACAATTTTACACTATATACTAATCAGTGCCATCTGTTGAAGGATGTTTGTTTTATCTCAGAGACCCACTTTAATCATATCCAGCAAAGCAGCCCTCCACAATGAACCTTTAAAAAACCAAACACTGAGTGATGGAAAGAGGCCCAGGTCATATTCACCTGGAATACTTGCAACGTCTCCTCCTCTTACTGCCCGTCACATAATGTCAAAGCACAGGTCACACTGTCTCTGCCAGAGGACAGGATCAATCACGTGACCAGCAGCAGATGTTAGGAAATGTCAATAAGATTAAAAAAAAAAAAAAAAGAAAGAATCGGAGAGCTCTCCACTTTTGTACACGTTAATTAACTGGCAGTGATGGGGAGGAAAAAAAAAAAAAAAAAAAAAACTCCAAACTGAACCTTAAAAGCATACCTGAGGTGATGTGTGACATGAAGACATGGGTATGTACAGTGCCTAGCACACAACTATGCTGTGTTCCTTTTTGTTTTTCTTTCTCTGCCTGAAAGAGTTAAATATCAGGTGTGTAAGTGGCTGACTCAGTCCTGACTCAGACAGGAAGTGACTAACAGTGTGACCCTCACTGAAAGGAAAGTGATTTTATAGTTGGAATTTCTTAGCAGAAAATGGCTTCTGAGAGCAAGCAGGAAAGAGATAAAGGTCAACTGTTCATACATTTTAGCTCTGACATACTTCAATGACTGTGTGAATGTGTCGTCAACCTCCTTGCCGGTTATCCCGAGCTCAGCTTGGGGTAACCTGCGCAGGAGGATTTCTCAGGCCCCGCACTTTGCTAGCTGCGTGTAGTACGCGATCGCCACCGCTCGCCGCCATCCCCAAACCCCCCCGGCCCCAGACCCTTGCGCAGCCTGGCCAATCAGTGCCAGGCAGCACTGAGGGGCGGTTCAGGATTCCCTGTGACGTCCCGACGTCCATGACGTCATCCCGCCCCGTCGCCATGCCGACCGGGGAAGCCCTGCAGGAAATCCCGTTCTCAACGGGATTTCCTGCATGCTCTGATCGCCGAAGGCGATCGGAGTGGGTGGGGGGATGCCGCCGCCCAGCGGCTATCATGTAGCGAGCCCTGGGCTCGCTACATGATTAAAAGAAAAAAATTTAAAAAAAAAAAAGGTGCGGCGCTGCCTCCTTGCCGGATTTTTTAGATCAGCAAGGAGGTTAAGCAGCAAAAAAAAAATAAAAAAAATAAAAAAGTAGATTTAACATAAAACAAAACAATGGGATATCTTAAAAAGTCACTTTTTGGAGAAGGAAGATAGATACAATCATTTATTTCACTAGTTTATTTTCGCCTCGGGTGTCCTTTAAAGTGTACCTGAGGTGGCACAGGGAGGGGCAGATAGGACAGAGGCATGTTCACTGCTCTGTGCCATGTCCGTGTCCCCTATGCGCTGCACAGCACCCCTCGTGCTGCGCTGTAACCCCCTCAAATTGGCGACAAGCTGCTTGTCAGCAATCTACAAGGGGAAGGGGCGTCTCTTGCAGGAGAGGCACTCACTGCAAAACTCCCACTATAGTGTTAGGAACCCCCTTTCCCCAGCTCTAATTGGCAAGCTCTGCCTCTTCCCTGCCTCCCTGCTCTGTGTTGAGACACCCAGAGCTGCAGAGTCGTTACCCTAAGGATCCCAGGCAATGTTTGTTTGTTTTCTTTTTTTGTAAAAAAAAAAAAAAATAAAAAAAAAAAATTCCACCTTGAGTTTGGATACTACTTCCTGAAAGATCTCAAATACTCCCTCTTTACAAATGCAGTACTTTTTCACATACTGTCAACTTCCTTTTTATCCCTTGCTTAGCTTTACAAATCCACCCCCAGCTGTGAGAAAGCCATACTTCAGATCAGTTTTCTTCAGGTGCATACACATACAATTGACTGGCCGATGCCACCACATCCATTTAGCAATGAGGGCTTAACAGAGTGTGGATACTATGAACAGATTGTGTAGGCAAACATTCATTTCACATGGTAGTGGTAAATTTAGCCAGTTACCAATCACAATTAGATGTGTGTACACCCCTTGAAGATGAAGTCTGTTCATGTATGCAGATGCTGCCTCACACAGGCGCAGGGGAGAATTGTTGCGGGGAGCAGAAATGGAGTTTGCGATCTGTTAAACATTTCCAAAGAGATTTTCATAATTAATTTGAAGCAGCACTATTTTCTCATGCAATTCTTCAATCACCTTGAAGGTGTTATAGGCAGCGCGTTTGTTATTTCATACAAACCACAAGCTCTGTAGTGGAATCACCCTCATAGGGGACACCACTGTCCTAGTGCCAATGGCCAGATATTAGCAAGCACTGCTAGTGTGTCCTGGTCCTTAAAGAGAAACTCCAACCAAGAATTGAACTTTATCCCAATCAGTAGCTGATACCCCCTTTTACATGAGAAATCTATTCCTTTTCACAAACAGACCATCAGGGGGCGCTGTATAACTGATATTGTGGCGAAACCCCTCCCACAAGAAACTGTGGACCGTGGTACTTCTGGCAGTTTCCTGTCTGTGAACGGTGTTGCATTGTGGGAAATAGCTGTTTACAGCTGCCAAAAAAAGCATGCCGCAGCTACATCACCTGCCAACAGTAAAAAGGTCACCATGTAATGTCAGAATGTAGATCAGGGATTTAAAAGATTTTACAATGAGCAAACACTGACTAAATCATTTATACATAATTATTGTAAAAATGAACCACTTTTTTTATTACATTATTTTCACTGAAGTTCCTGTTTAATTTCCAACTGTCGGGCATAAAATCAATTCTTTATTTTTATCTGGTAAACAATAAGGATCCGAACCAGGCAATCCAAAAGTTAAAATCACCATTACTTTTCTTCTTGATAAAATGACCATTCACCAGTTTACCTGACTTATTTGGCACACAGAACATTTGGTGCACAAAGAAAGTTGCTGGGCATGCTGGGTTGTCCTTTTTTTGCTTCTCCACTTTCCCCTCAGACTTAACTAATGCAGCCTCATTGGCTGAAGCCTCTTGCCTTCCTGCTTTCCCCTCCCACACCTGTTTCTCTCTGGCCAATATTTCTCATGCTGAGACAATGCACTTTCTGTAGTGGAGGATGGCAATGCATACACAATCAGGCAGAGGAGTAAGGGAGGAAATAACATCAGGATTTGCTTCAAAATAGCCACAGTTAAAATGGGAAATGCTAAGAAGGATTTTCTCTTTTAACTGTCAAAAATCACTAAAATCAAAGCATGGACAGTGCAATACATATGTTATATAAGCAGAGCAAATATTTATATACATGTATGTTTTTTTCTGAGATAATATGGCTGACAGCTCCTCTGACTACCTATGTTTCAGCTACATCACTTAGGGTGCCCATACACTCGTCAGATTGGCAGCAGACAGATAAGAAATGCATCTGATGATCTATCTGATGCGTTTTTAGAACATTTTTTACCAGGATAGAATTCCAATAGATTTCAGTTTGAAATCTGTTGAAATTCGATCTGATGGCATTTTTTTGCCATCAGATTTCCATTAAGGCCAATGCAAACTGATAAGCAATCTCATCAGATCGACCTAAATTTTCCACCCTGCTAGTTCGATGGAAATCCATCGAAATCGATCGAAATCGGCCGTCGATCGGTCGATTGGCCAACCGATTTGCGATCGATCGATCGATCGCGATCGATCGATCGGCCAGAAAATCGGCTGAGTGTATGGGCTGCTTTAGTATGTAGTCTCTGTATGTAGACTAAAGGATAGGCTACCTGGCTTCCTAAGGCCTTTTGGGGGTGGGGGACGTCTACAATCGCTGTATGTATCACTCAAGGTGCCATTCAGGATTTATTCAGTATAAAAATTATATTATATTTCACTTTACTGGTGGTTTATAACACCATGTCAGAGAGGAGGAAAAAAAAAAAATTAGACAGGTTACATTTTTATTTGGCCAGCTAACAATATTGTCATTAGCAAGCTTCCCTAACAGTCATATCTGTTCCTTAGGCATGATAGCACATTATGCCCGAGGAGAAGGACTGACTGTTCTTGATAGCTTGCTCTAAAATAAAAATATTGGATTAGCCAAAACAGATCTATCGCCTGCAGCAGCAATTTTCTTACACTTACTGTGTGCTGCTTCTTAAAATGATGAGGCGCATTTTGAAAATGAATTCCAATAACAAATACAACTTGAAGGATAATTTAATGTCAAACAACCCTTTTCCTTTGCTCATGAATCTACTTCCAAAGGTTAACCACTTCCTTACTAGTAGTCTCTGGCCCCTTAAAGGGAACCTGAAGTGAAATGTATATGGAGGCTGCCATATTTATATCTTTTTAGGCAATACCAGTTGCCTGGCTCTCCTGCTCATCGGCAGTCGCGTGTGGTGCAGTAATGGAAATCTACGCCCTGGCAGGGATAACAGGTCCCAAACATGGCGTAGATTTCCATTGCCACAGTTCGGAAGCGTTTGAAGTATGCCTGTAACTAACAAATAAAAGTTACATACTTAGGTCAGTATCCTCCACAACCACTCCACTGATGGCCCCTTTTCACCTTCGCAACTCTCCAAGAACATGCGTGGCTGCACTGCACAGGTGCTATGCAGTAGGTAGCATGGAGCAAAAAAAGAAAAAAAGGCATACATGAGCAGCTGCATGATACTGCGCAGGCCGCAATGCTGTCGTATTTGTACACGGAAGGGAGTGTGGCTGTGAGCAATCTTCAATATTAAAGTCAGAGATTGTTTAGAGGGTCCCAGATCAGTGCAGGAGTGGGCAGAGATAAGTACTTTTTTGTTAAAGTGGATCCAAGAAACTTTTACTCATTGCATAATTGTGTTCCTTTCATATATAGTTTATAAGGCATTCCCTCAATCCAACTACTTTTTGTTTGTTTTAATACTCCAATTCCCTATAAACTAAACAAGCCTCGCCCACAGCCTCTCCAGAGAGCCTTGGCACTATGAACCTTAGTAGCAACGGCTGATGGGAGCTCAGTCTGGCGAGGAGGTTACTAGCCAGAGATTTCAGAGGCAGAGTGGAGGAGAGGGGAGTGAAGTTTTCACAGGCTGAGGGATGGAGATACAGATCAGCTTGCCTGTGTGTAATGTGACAAACAGAACATGGCCACCCATTGAATCACAGGAATAAATCATAAACTGTTGAAGCGGTTTGCAGCTAGATTTGCTGTGTAAACTACCTAAACTTTAGAAAAGATATATAGACAAGTTACTTGTTATAGTTAGTTTTCCATCTCAGATCCACTTTAAGTGACTTCAGGTACACTTTAAGCAAACTGGTGTCAAAAACCAGTTTAATAAGCTGACTAAACGTACACATGCCATGGGTGATAAGGACATGCCGACTTTTCTTGTTTGTGCACTGTACATTTTCTAAATATGGTTTAGTAAGGCTGAGCTGGAAAGAGAAAATAGTTTGGCAGAAGTCGTTGTGGGCCATAGCAGGTAACATACCTTGCTTGCTGCCTCTGGCACCTGCGCTTACTGCTGCTCTACTTCCTCCTACAGATAGGCGTGCAGTGGGTGTGCTGGTGCACCAGGAAATAGCTGCTGCTAGGAAAGGAATGCCGTAATGAGGAAATTAAGTGGTAGAAAGGAAATAGCTAGAAAATACACAAACCTTAAAAAAGTTTACATTAGGAGTGGCTGGAGGATTGCACTCTCCAACACTCTGCAGGTAACTTGTTACTTTCTAGCCACCTCCTCCCCAGCACCTTTGTTACTTTCTAGCCACCTCCTCCCCAGCACCTTTGTTACTTTCTAGCCACCTCCTCCCCAGCACCTTTGTTACTTTCTAGCCACCTCCTCCCCAGCACCTTTGTTATTTTCTAGCCACCTCCTCCCAAGCACTTTATTTGCACATTAGGCCTGAAACCCACTAGGAGCGCTTTTCTGAGTTTGAAAATCTTTTACTAATGTAATGCTATGGGTGTGATCGCACTTGAGCAAAAAAAAAAATACAAACATTACATTGCATTAGCAAGAGCTTTTTCAAATCACTAGCTCATAGGAAAGTCTTCTAACGCAGTGGTTCCCAACCTTTTCCGGCCCGGGGAACACTTTGACCATATTTTTCTCCGGGGAACGGCGGGGGAGGGGCGGGTGTTTGCGCAACCTAGTGGACAGTGCTGTGCGCAGCAGGCTATGGGGGGGGGGGGGGGGGGGGGGCTGGGGTGCGGCTGCATAGCTAGCATAGTTGCCCCAGTATAGTGAGTTTAGTTGCCCCAGTACGGTTAGTATAGTTACCCCAGTATAGCTAGTATAGTCCCAGTATGGATAGGTAGTGCCCCTGTATAGTGCTCAGTATGGGTAGGTAGTGCCCAGTATAGGTAGGTAGTACCCAGTATAGCCAGTATAGTGCCCCAGTATAGTGCCCAGAATAGCCAGTATAGTGCCCAGATAGCTAGCATAGTGCCCAGATAGCTAGCATAGTGCCCAGATAGCTAGCATAGTGCCCAGATAGCTAGCATAGTGCCCAGATAGCTAGCATAGTGCCCAGATAGCTAGCATAGTGCCCAGATAGCTAGCATAGTGCCCAGATAGCTAGCATAGTGCCCAGATAGCTAGCATAGTGCCCAGATAGCTAGCATAGTGCCCAGATAGCTAGCATAGTGCCCAGATAGCTAGCATAGTGCCCAGATAGCTAGCATAGTGCCCAGATAGCTAGCATAGTGCCCAGATAGCTAGCATAGTGCCCAGATAGCCAGCATAGTGCCCAGATAGCTAGCATAGTGCCCGTATAGCTAGCATAGTGCCCAGTATAGCTAGCATAGTGCCCAGTATAGCTAGCATAGTGCCCAGTATAGCTAGCATAGTGCCCACTATAGGTAGGTAGTACCCAGTATAGGTAGGTAGTGCCCCAGTATAGTGCCCAGTATAGCTAGTTTAGTTGCCCCCAGTATAGCTAGTACAGTTCCCCCCAGTATAGATGCCCAGGAGGGGGGGAAGCAGCGCTAGGAGGGGCAGTGGAGGCAGCGGTGGGGAGGGGGGAAATATCCCCCCCCCCCCCTCACCTGGGACCCCTCCTTCTGCCTCTCTCCCCCTCCATTTAGCGGTGGCAAGTGCACTGCAGTCTCGGCGGCGAGGAGATATATGCGCAGACTCACCACGCCACGTTTCAAGCGCCGGCAGCGTCATGTCACAGATCTCCGCCTTCAATGCCGCCCACTGTGCTTCCGCTAATCAGGAAGCACAGTGGGCGGCATTGAACGCGGAGATCTGACGACATGACGCTGCTGGCGCTTGGAACGCGGAAGTGGTGAGTAATTCTCCGCATCCCTCCCCGCCGCCGAGCCCGCACTTGCCATCGCTAAATGGAGGGGGAGAGAGGCAGAAGGAGGGGTCCCAGGTGAGGGAGGGGGGGGATATTTCCCCCCTCCCCACCGCTGCCTCCACTGCCCCTCCTAGCGCTGCTTCCCCCCTCCTGCGCCCCTACAGTAGGAACAGGTCTGGCGAGAGGCCAGACCTGTACGGCACACTAGTGTGCTGCGGCACAGCGGTTGAAAAACGCTGTTCTAACGGGTTTGAGCCCTTACTGGGTTACTTTTCCTACCAATATCCATTTCCTGGTGCACCAACACAGCCCCTGTACATAAAAGGGTTCCTAATATTTGTACGGCAGTCTTGGAGGCGGATTGATCCCTTATTTAGCACAGAGCACTTCATCTACCGGCAAGAATATCGCACAGTGCGTTTTATATGGGGTAGCTTATTTGTATTATTAGCTGCAATTATCTGTAGGAGTATTTATAATCTGGTTATTGATGGTATACCCAGGCAGGTCAGATGTTAACTAGGCCGACGGAGAACTGACAACGAGGAAGGCAGGGCCAGTGGGTAGAACAACGCTCTAAGTGCTCAGCCAAGTTGATCCGCAGGGGTCTGAGTGCGTGGGGGGGGGGGGGGGGTCGCTATGCGCACACGCACACACACGATTCTTAGCAGAGGCAGTCATTATCAGCCACCTCGCCAAGTCTCACATACAGCTTTATTCTCAAGCATACTCCGACACTACATACCATAATTTTTTTTACTATTAAATTATACCTTAAAGCAGACCTGTACTCAGAACTTCCTCTCTGCTCTAAGAGATACACAACAGCATAACAACCTTTAAAGAAAAACATTTTTTTGTTACAGCTGATACACATCCTGCAATAAATCTCCAGTGTTTCTACTTCCTGCTTTCATGGAAGCAGATATATTAACATCCTGTGCTTTCAAATGAGTTCATCCGCTGTGGCAGTCAGGTGACACGGGGAGAGATCAAATTACAACTTGTGATTAGACAGGCTAAACTCTAAGTACATACAGAGTGGATTTTTCTGTTTTCCTACTATTCTGTGCAAGCGTTCAGGTGTACTTTAACATTTAATAAAAAGAACAGTAGATGCAGCAAGCAACAGCTGCATATCTTTGTACTGCATTAGACCAGTGCTCCACCCAGCTAGTTTTGATGAGCACCCGGTTGTTATCAGCTCACCTCCTCCTCTGCTGTAAGCAGAGTTGCTCAGAGAAGCACGGCCTTGCATTCTCCTCTAGCCTCACCTGGCTTTTTTATGCCACCCGGCTGGAAACAATTTCTGGGGAGAACACTGCAGACTATACAAAACTAGTGGCACAATCATTACATGAAGCTCCCACTGAAGTCTGAATTAATGCTGTAAACCAGGAAAACTATCAATATTTGTTTGATAACATCCCTGGTATAGCAGGGAAGCATCGCGTATAACCTTTGGCCTGAATAAGTCAAAACTATTGAGAAGTGTTGCTGTTAAAAACTTTAGGACTGGGAGGAATAATTAGTTTACTTGCCCCTCCAGGGACAAGGTGGAAATTTCTGGGGAAGCAGCTGAACCTGACTCCGCATGTTTGGAGAGAGAGCTGGAGATTTCTCTATTAAAGTGGACATCAACTCTTGCACATGACAGAATTAAAACATACAGAAATGCACCCTGCATGTACTTAGAGAGTATAGTCTGATTCCCCCTGATCTGTGACTAATCACAAATTGTACTGTATATTCTGGTGTACAAGTCTACTTTTCAACCCTTAAAAATCTTCTGAAAATTCAGGGGTCGTCTTACGCCGGGTGTCATTGATGCCAGTGGATACACCCTATCCTGTTACCGACTCTCAGATCTCGCTGCTGAGGACTGTAGTGAAGCTGCGCAGGCGCACATGTGTAAGATCTGAGAGGCAGAGAAGGAGGTGTACATAGGATGAGTGGGCCAGAAGGGTGAAAGGCGTGTTTTATGGGCACAATGCGATCTATTCTTCCAAGGAGAGCTGACCAATCCACTTAGGGAGGGTTGACCAATCCAAACAGTCAATTGCCTATATACTGTTATATAGTTGGTACCACATACAGTACAGCACCAGTACCTGTTCATACATAGCACCAGTATATGATTTTTTTTTATTTGGTGTGCATTGGAAGAGGAGTAGTCTTATACCGCGAGTATATCCAAAACTATATTTTAACTGAATTTTTTTTTGGGGGGGGTGAGGGGGTCATCTTATACGCCGGAATATACGGTAATTTGATCCCCTAGCTGTATCAGCTGACTGCCACAGCAGAGAGCTCATTTGTAAACACAGGATGTTAACCCCATGTCTGCTTCCATGAAAGCAGTAAGTAGACACTGCAGATTTAGTGTAGGTTTTGTATCAGCTGTAACAAAAATGTTTTTCATTAAAAGGTTATTATACTGTTGCTTATCTTTTAGAGTTTTAGAGTGGAGATGAAGTTCTGAGTTCAGGTCCGCTTTAACAAGGTGGTCCCCATTAGCCACTTCCAGTCAGATAAGATACTTACAACAATCCGCAGGTGGGTTGGACGTGTAACCCGGACTGCTTCTGCGACTTGTGAAAAAGTAGTTTTCTAAAATTAATGTAACCTGCAAGACATAAAAAGAGAAAGAAAGAAAACGAACGTTAAAAAAAAACTAAATCTCTCCAGGAAGCTGCAGAGCACCACAGACCAGTTATCTGCAAACTTGCTTCTCCAGCTGTTAAGGAACTACAAGTCCCACAATGCATTTGCCTTTACGAATCATGAGTGTGGCTGTCAGACTCCCGCACTGTATTGTGGGACTTGTAGTTCCTTAACAGCTGGAGAGCCAGGTTTGCAGATCACTGCTATAGACCATAACCATACTAAGTTCACTAATGGCAAACAAAGATGTTCACTAAAGAGCAGTTTCAAAACACTCTCCGCAAGCCGCAAAATTATGTCAACTCCAACCCAGCGTGCATCATCAGCGGGCCACTTATCTGCTCAGTGTTATCTGCAGACACTGGCTGGCTCCAGCGCTGATCTGTGCCAACAGATGAACTGGCATTATTGTGTCTCCTCCAAATGTCATGTTTATGTTCTGAAGCAATCAGAGACTGGAACTGAGGACGTGAGCATTTTCCCTTCTGGCACCTGATCCGTAAATAAAACATCCTCAAATATTTAACAGCCACAACAAAACCAATTAACTCGCACCTTCATCTGACCTAATCATGGTTAATGAAGACGCAGAAATCAGTCCAAAGCCCAATCTCCATTCTGTACCACAGTCGTCCACACCACAAGTCTTCAGATTCCCACCTAAAGCATGCATACCTTCAGGGGGCTCAGGGTGGATGGGACTCTAGTAGATGAGAAAGAGCACTAGATTTGCTAGGTTAGACATGTGAGGGAAACAGGTGGAGGGCTGTGCTTCTGGACAAAGAACCATAAATGCCATCAACTGAGAAGCTTGAAAATCTCCAGGCAACATAGACACCTTTCTTCACCAAAGAGACACCACAGTGCGCACGCCCCAAAAGCCATTTAGCGCTATACCAGCTTCAGAGGTCAAAGGCGTCTGTCTTTCCTGAGGATGCAATAAAGGAGTCTATGGTTTATCCTTTGGTCTGGTGCCTGGAATTTTTCAAGTTTCTCAGTTGATGGTGGATGGGACTATGCATGCTGAGGTGAAGTGGTCATGCCAACATGGCATTTGGGCAAAATGGCCATATAGTAGTAGGCTATCCATCTACATAACAAAATAGAATTTGCAGGTACAATCACTGTCTTTGTTTGGAAGGGGGGGGGGCTGTAGCGAATGACGACGACAACCCAAGTACGCCTACCACGTGGCCAATGATGCTCAGTATGCCTGCAGGATATGAGAGAATAGTAAAGGCAATTGGAAGTTTGCCCTAACCTGCCAAAGCAGCAGATCATATGCAGGACCTACGTATAGGACACTGACTAAATTGGGCGTCTTATCTCACCGTAAATGCCAAATAAATAGAAGTACAGAGTTCTTAATTTATGTGACGCAAGAACTTGCATGTGATTTGAAATGTTATACAAGCTAAACAAATCCCTATTCAGAACAATGGAAACTGTTATACTTCTATGCCACGAGTATCATTTGACCTTGCTGACACCTTTTAGAGGGGATGACTGGTTAACTAATTCACAGGATGCATCGAAGGTGAGATTGTATTAAGAAACCCTGTAATTTGCTGCCAGCCAGCACAAATCTAAAAACTATATAGTCTCTGCAGGGGATAAGACCTCAGCCACCACCTGCAGGAATAGAGCAGACAGCCACCACCTGCAGGGGACCAGATGTACTCCTCGGGGGTGGGGGAAACTGTGTAAAGGACCAAATCCAATTTCATGAGCTGTAGAGGGCATACAAACTTGAGGCATTTCCACACATTGCTGCATTTCAAACAACAATTGCAATCAGAACGTAGCTGATGTGGCAGTGTTGCTTTAAATTGGTGTTCAAATTTGATGCTTTGTCCTGAGAAGTCCTGTAATTCGCTGTCAGGATAGGTGCAATCTGATCTGCACTAAAGCTATATACACATGCTAGATTTAATTTGGCCAGGTCGGCTGATTAGGACAGCATCAGCTGAGAATTTAGGCCTCGCTCACATCTAACTAGCACAAATGGCCGTGCGATTGGAACGTAATGCGTACAATCCAGGGCTGTGGAGTCGGTACAAAAATCTTGACTCCACTCCGACTCCTGTTTATGAAACCTCCATCTCCAGGTACCCAAAATGGCTCAGACTCCCTAATCTAATGCTGGGAATACACGGTACGTTTGAGCCATTTAGATGGCTCGGTTGATCATTTCCGACATGTCCGATCTCCCGCCCGATTGATTCAGCATCGGGAACAATGGGAAAAGATAAGAAACACAAATGGAAAATAAGAATCGAGCAGGCGGGCTAATAAGCCTCAAAACCGTGCCATGTATTCCCAGCATAATACTTACAAGGGCTGTGGATTTTGTACAAAAATCATCCGACTCAGTTTATGAAATCACCGACTCCAGGTACCTAAAATTTCTGACTCCAAAGCCCTGGTACAATCGCACGCCATCTGCGCCACTGATCCTAGTCACTACAGTAATTGGGTGAGCCCTGCGTTTGCGGGCAGAAAGCATGCAGCAGCCCACAAGCGAATCATAGCGCATCGTACTGCTGCGAAGCGCATATGGTGAACGGCAGGAAGGCTGTCTATACCGTTCTTGCGTGTCACACATGCACACTTCCAAATGCGCACATTATGTGAACGAGGTCTTAGTGTCAATGCATCGCTGAAGCAGTCACACCCACCTCCACCAACATCTGGGAACATATGTGCATGCAGGGCAGAAGGTACAGCTTCACAAGTCTATATTAGCTTCTATGACCATGCAATGAGGAAAATCATGTGCCAAAGCAGTATGTTAAAAGCACAGGATCACAAAAATATGAACAGTTATCCAAGTACTAACATCAAAGTTTCAGAGTGTTGCAAGCATACAACCTGAGTCACCTATTAGGTCACAGAGTTCGACAAACATTACCAGAGAGGTACTGTTCTTATATACACATTCCACTGAATAGCCACACCTACCTATAGAAATACAAAGTATGTAAGAAGACCCAAATATGTTGTGAGAACACAGTTACTCTTATGAACCCGGTAACACTTATGAACCCTGTCACATCTCTTTATTAGTAGTAACTTCCAGTCAGCACAACACCACTGCTGCATGATGGACAGAGACAGCTTGTATAGCATTCAGAAACAAGGAATCAACATATGATGAATGAATTTGCTGCTGTCCAATTCACAGGCAGCTTGGTCCAACAGGTCAACATTTTCAAGATTCAGAAGGCAACTGCTGAAAAAAGGTGAACTGTTACCATAGGCAAGAACAAATCAAAGAAATTAATTAAAAGGGGGGGGGAGTCAACTGTTGATTTGCCCCTCAATACTATTAAATCCTTTACTGATAAATGTGCCCCAAGTAGCCAAAAAGGAAGGTGCAATGATAAAGGCCCCCATCACAATTTACATTTGTAAAGAGGAAATGCATAGTATTCCCATCCCCAGTATAGGGGGAAAAGCACCACGTGACCCCCCCAAAAAGGTGGTGGTGAAATTAATATGATTGGGGGGGGGGGGGGGGGGGGGGGGGAGTAGAAATGTTCTGAAACACTTAATACACAAGAAATCCAGTGTTCTCCCCAGGCTCTTTTAGCCGGGTGCTCCACCCGGCTAGTTTTGGTGAGCACCCAGCTGTTATCGGCTCATCTCCACCTTAGCTGTAAGCAGAAACGTGCAGAGAAGCACCGGCCCTGCATTCTTTCATCTCGTCCCACCCGGCTATTATTTCTTGCCACCCGGCTACTTTTTCATGCCACCCGGCTGGAAAAAAATTCTGGGGAGAACACTGAAATCTACCGCCAACAACTAAAAGCGGGGCAAAAAAATAAATAAAGGTAAACCGCCACTGAAAACATACCCAATACCTGCCTCACTCCACCAGATAAAACACACTTAAGGTGCCCATAGACCTAAAGATAAATGGGCAGGTTAGACAAAGTCAACCTTTATCTCTTAATCGAATCTGATTAGAGATAATCTTTTTAATTCTGCTCATACACTACAGGCAGATTCCCACCCAATTTCAGCATGAGATCTTCAGGTAATCGCTTGAGCCCGCTGCTCCCGCACCGCAGCTGCCCCCCCTCCCATATGTATAAATGTGCCCCTCCGTGTGCATTTATAAGTAACCTGTCCTGTTGCAGCCTCCGCAAACCTCCGGGCAGTATTCCGTATGCGCTACCGGCGCATAGCGTTTGATTTCTACATTGCGGTGGGGATTGTAGTCTCGTCGCTCGCTCGGAAATCTCCACCGTACCGCCGACCAACCAATTTCAGCCTGACATCTTACAGCATGCGCTATAGACAAAGCAACAAATTTCTGTCCCAAAATTGGTCGCTTTTTCGGTCTGGCATGCACTTGGCGGCAACGATTTTCAACCAATTTGATTATAATATTCGAATTGGATGGTTGATCGGCCAAGTCACCTGATGTATGGGCATCTTTAGTATTTTAACAGAATTAACATCTTTAACCACTTTACCCCCAGCGGTACGAATTTCTCCGCCCCTTTTTTCCCTCCTAAAAAACCAGGGACAGAGAAATCCGTACCTTTCGCGCTACCGCCGCTTGTGCGCGCGCACCCGCCGCTCGTGCACGCCGCCGCTCGCTCATCAATGAACGGGAAAATCCATTCCCGTTCGTTGATCTAGCCCCCGCAATGATCTGCTGCTTCTTTCAGAAACAGCGAGATCATTGTGCGTCTCCCAGCCTCCTACTGCTTCCTGTAAGCGTCCTTCCGGACGCTTACAGGTCGCATGTAAACACTCTGTGGCCATCTTGTGGCCAAATAGTAAACTACACCCTAAAAGCATTTTACATAAACATACATTACATTTACACAATAAATTAACTCATTACCTCCCACACTCAATTTTTTTTTTTTGTAATTAAAAAAAAACAAAAAAACAAAACAAATAGTTACCTTAGGGACTGAACTTTTTAAATATTTATGTCAAGAGGGTATAACACTGTTACTTTATAAACTGCGGGCTTGTAATTAGGGATGGATGCAAAACTGAAAAAAATGCACCTTTATTTCCAAATAAAATATTGTCGCCAAACATTGTGATAGGGACATAATTTAAATGGTTTTATAACCGGGACAAATGGGTTAATACATTTCATGGGTTTTAATTACAGTAGCATGCTTTATTTAAAAACTATAATGGCCGAAAACTGAAAAATAATTTCCCACATTTTTTCCTATTTCCCCATTAAAACACATTTAGAATAAAATAATTCTTGGCATAATGTCCCACCTAAAGAAAGCCTAATTGGTGGCAAAAAAAACAAGATATAGTTCATTTCATTGGGATAAGGAATAATAAAGTTATAGACGAATGAATGGAAGGAGCACTGAAAGGTGAAAATTGCTCTGGTGGTCAGGGGGTAAAACCCCTCAGTGGTGAAGTGGTTAATGTCCCCAGAAAGTGGTTAGGCCTTCAGGAGGTAAGCAAACCCTGCGTTTACTCGCCTCACACACAGCAAAGGTCCCAATTGGTGAGACAGTCCTGACCAATCAGTGGATTACCTGGAGAAGTAGTAGCCCATCAATAGGCTTCTCATCTGAAGTAGCAAGCACCATTCTGCCACCACTGTGTCTAGGGAGACTACAGCAGTGAGGCCCCAGAGGAGACGCCATAGAAGCACGCTGAATTTTCCCACAAATATTTCTGCCGTTTGCCACTGTGGGAACATGGGCTTAGGGCGAGTAGGACAGCACCATTGTGTGAACATGGGCTTAGGGCGAGTAGGACAGCACCACTGTGTGAACATGGGCTTAGGGCGAGTAGGACAGCACCACTGTGTGAACATGGGCTTAGGGCGAGTAGGACAGCACCACTGTGTGAACATGGGCTTAGGGCGAGTAGGACAGCACCACTGTGTGAACATGGGCTTAGGGCGAGTAGGACAGCACCACTGTGTGAACATGGGCTTAGGGCGAGTAGGACAGCACCACTGTGTGAACATGGGCTTAGGGCGAGTAGGACAGCACCACTGTGTGAACATGGGCTTAGGGCGAGTAGGACAGCACCACTGTGTGAACATGGGCTTAGGGCGAGTAGGACAGCACCACTGTGTGAACATGGGCTTAGGGCGAGTAGGGCAGCACCACTGTGTGAACATGGGCTTAGGGCGAGTAGGACAGCACCACTGTGTGAACATGGGCTTAAAGGAGTTATGCGGGCTTTCAAAAGAAAATAAAGGCTAATTACCGGGAGCTTCCTCCAGCCCCAAGCTCCCAGGACCTCCCTCGCCGCACCTCTGCGCGCAGCCGTTCACCGGAGCTCCATCCCGGTCCCCGGGGATGACGTCAGAGCGACCTCCAGGTGGGCCGAAGCGGACTGCGCAGGCGCAGTAGTTCTACAGTAGTGCGCCTGCGCAGTCCGCTCTGGCCCATGTGGCGGTGATTGACAGCGCCGCTCGCGCAGGCGCAGTACAGAGCAGCCTGGAGGTCGCTCTGGCGTCATCCCCGGGGACCAGGACGGAGCTCCGGTGAACGGCTGCGCGCAGAGGTGCGGCGAGGGAGGTCCTGGGAGCTTGGGGCTGGAGGAAGCTCCCGGTAATTAGCCAGGACAGGACAGCCCCACTGTGTGAACATGGTCTTAGTGCAAGTAGGACAGCACCACTGTGTGAACATGGTTTTAGGGCAAGTAGGAGAGCACCACTGTGTGAACATGGTCTTAGGGCAAGTAGGACAGCACCACTGTGTGAACATGGTCTTAGGGCAAGTAGGACAGCACCACTGTGTGAACATTGTCTTAGTGCAAGTAGGACAGCACCACTGTGTGAACATGGTCTTAGTGCAAGTAGGACAGCACCACTGTGTGAACATGGTCTTAGTGCAAGTAGGACAGCACCACTGTGTGAACATGGGCTTAGTGAGAGTAGGACAGCACCACTGTGTGAACATGTCTTAGTGTAAGTAGGACAGCACCACTGTGTGAACATGGACTTAGTGCAAGTAGGACAGCACCACTGTGTGAACATGGGCTTAGGGCGAGTAAGACCACACCACTGAACATGTGCTTAGTGAGAGGAGGATTCATCATGCACTTACATATGGAACACAGTGACAGCACTTTCCTTCAATACTTATGGTATTAATCATGAAAATTATGAATTCCATGCATGCTTCTAGAGCAGAAGCCTGGACGCAACTGTAAGCTCCCAGCACCAATAACTAAGCAGGGAGGCTCCATCTCAAAATTCACCCTTCATGCACAATGGAGAGGGGGGAAAAAAATAAAAACGACATGAAACTGGGGTTTCAATATGTAATTATTTATTTAATTATTATTTATTTGTTGTATTTATAAAGCGCCAACATATTACGCAGCGCTGAATAATAATAATTGGATTATATATGAAAGCACGATTGACACAAGCCTTTTCTGTAATATTAACCTAGAGCATGCCTCAGATTTAGTACTGTACCAAAAAGCAAGAGTGAAAATGTGAAAAAAAAGAGGGGAGGTTGGGGGGGGGGGGGGGGGGAACAGCAGCGCTTTTTCACTAACAGAATTATAAGGAAGTCAGAGGCAGGATAGAATCACACAGCTGGACGTGGCAGCGTGCAATATCATGCAGTCCGGCGGAGAATAATGTTCCAAACATAGATCAAGGTTGATCCGCACTGCGTTTATACAGTAATTGCATGTGATTCTATTTCAAGCGAAAGAAATCGCTGCAGAATTTCAGCAAGCAGCGTTTTTTTGTTTGTTTTTTAAACATACATGCAGCCTCTGTGGATCAGCTCTTAAAGCACACCTGAACTGAGAGGAATAGGGAGGCTGACATTTCCTTTTAAACAAAGCACATTGCCTGGCTCTCCTGCTGATCCCCTGCCTCCAATACTTTCAGCAATAGACTCAGAACAATCATTCATATAAAAGGTACTCTGAAGTCTGACTGGATGTGCTGCATGCTTGTTTCAGGTGTGTGATTCAGACAAGAGATCAGCAGGATGCCAGACAACTGGTATTGTTTAAAAGTAAATATGGCAGCCTCCATATCTCTCTCAGTTCAGGTGCACTTTAACGCATTAAGCCCTGCACAGAGGTAAATGTTCACAGCCAAAAATTAGATATGTTCAGTCTTTCTTATATCATTGAAAAACACAGAAGAGAATGTAATGCTGGGCTTACAAAGGTAACTTGTAACTTAACAAGCCCGATTTCCTGAGATTATTGGGCTAGAGAACGAAAGCCTGG